>NW_023415584.1:0-28771 GCF_013373865.1 Monomorium pharaonis | reverse complement strand
TTGTCGTTTTGTGCAAACGCGTTACGTCGGTAACAATTCGCGCCACGAAACAGTTCGCCCAGTAGATAATACCGGCACACAGTCAGTCCGTTTACTTTATGGTGTATATACTACTATAACGATATAGAATACAGTACAAGCTGTAGCACGAGCCATTTAATAATGAAAGTTTTAAAAGAGATATAATTAATAATTTCTAAAATTGTGTTTATATTGCGGTAATAATTTTCTGTTATAGAAAATTAAAAAAAATTGTAGAGCTTTGTTCAAACATATTTCTAGTTAATTACTGTTAGAAGTGTGTGCATTATGAAATTATACGCAATTTTATGGTAGTATAAATTAATTCCATTTTATTAAAATAAATTTTTGGTTTGAATAAAATAAATAAAATAAATTAATACTAAAAGTAAACCAGATGTAAGATTCTTTTATCGGAATAATTTTAATTTAAAAAATGAAGTAAAATTTTAAAACAATAAATACAATAAACAACAATAAAATAAATTGCATATTATATTTTTAATGTCAGTTATTATTGTAAAAATATTATTGTAAAAATTAATTAGTATTAGATGTTAGACATATAGAACATTAATTTCCATACTATATACAAAGAGAAAAAGATGTCAAATTTTGAGACCTAAATATTTCTTATTACTTTTTTCAATATTTATTTATTAAAAATTTGTTTGTGAAAATGAAATAAACTTTTCTACAAAATATTCTGTAAAATGTTCTTCTAAAATATATATTTTTTTAAATACGTCTTATTTAAAGAGATTGCATCTAACGTAAAAAATTATTTATTTGCTAGAAATTTAACTTTTATTTCGCCGTATTTAAATAAACTATTTATTAAAGAAATATATTTAACATTTTTTGATAAAAAGTATGGTTTTTACTTAAAAAATTTTATTACTAAGAAATAAACCAAGAAAACGAGGTGTATTTCATATGTATATTTCGTCATCATAAATCTTTTTATAACAAATAAATATCGAAAAAACGTCACAAGAAATGTTCTTATTATTTTGACTTTTATCTCTCAGTGAGAAATATGTAATTTCATATTTGTATTTAATCTTTGTTTTTGGAAAAACCTTTGTGTTTATAATAATTTGCAGGCAATCCACATGTTTCAATCGTTTTTGTGTAATTAATATTTGTGTGTCAATACATAAAACATATTTTTCTTAGTTAGTCCTTTCAAGATATGTATATATTACATGCTTGTCGAATATATTTTACAGAATTATACAGAATATATTTTGAATCAAAAATAAGAAATAAATGATGTCTCAAGTCTGTTACGTAGTCCTTTTTTACAGTCATGTTTTATTGCCTTTAAAAATTGTCCAAGTTACATTAATTTAAAAATATAAAAATATAAAAGATCAATGTAAAATTTCTGTTTGTAGCGGCGAGACCGCAGATATATATATTATTCGATATTAAACTCATTTACCTTATATTAATCATAGCTAGATATGCGTTAGCGGCAAGTCCGCATAAGTACTGTAAAATATTACAAGATACACATATAGATTTGTTACTGCAATAGCGGAAGAACCGCATTATAATTATCATATATTTTATATAACGTTTATTACGTATGTAAGCATAGTATGCATATACATTTGTTAAACCGAACGTCGCAACAGCGAGCGGTATATTGTAAGCGCAACGAAGCGCATATTATATTTGTCTTATGTTATAACGACACGAGGATGTCGGACTCGCGATAGGATGCGAGAATTATATTGTTTTGTTCATCTGCATGATTAATAAACGCAGTACCACTCAATAAGTACACTCCGGTCATATGCGCTGAGCCGTGTGAGCGTGCGTGTGTGAAAGAGAGTGTGTGGCATGCTTGCGTGCATGTAGATACGATATATTTTATATTTGTGCGTTAAACGGCATTGCCGTAATAAATTGTATACGTTGCATGTTATTATGCATTAATATTCCTTATTTTATTTGTTACGTTCCGTAAATATCGCAATTAAGCACCTGTCTCCTTGTTCAGACAGAGATAGAGATAGCCGAGGACCGCGAGCGGCTTAAGGCGCATGGGGATCAGCCAGCCAGATTTTGACAGGTGGAGGTTAGGTTGCCCATGGTCGAACATACGCGACACGATTACCACGTACGCGAGGCAAATTAATCGCGAGATTACGCTCGAGATTCCCCAAACAATAGTCCTCTATTTTAATATTCATTGGTGGGATGTCATTTACCACATTTTCATAACGATAACTATATCGGAAGGACAGGAGGGAATCGCGACCGTTCTCTGGCAAGTCTTTGATGCCACGGCAAGCGAGCCGGAACATTTTGCATAGCCAACGCATAATTATGCGTTAATTATTCATATATATGTTAATTATCAAGTGACGCTAAAGGCGCGTTCACTTCATCAGTAACGCAGGTCCGCGATTTTTGCATAACGCGCATATCGCTTGACGCGAGCGCATGATTTCTTATTGTTTTATATTATCTAACGCCAATTTAGGCAATTCATTTCATTTAAGCATTAATTAAGCTTTTTCGGACCTTAAGCCATTAAGGCAGTCCGTGTGGACGAACCTGCGTTACCAATAGCGTTGCAGCATGGCTCGCTCGACGCTGTGGAATTCTTACGCATTGCGCATGCGGTGCCACAGCATCCGAGCGAGAACAGAGTGAGTGCGAATGAGACACCGTTCGATGCTCACCGATTGGCGGAGACAGATGACCTGACAACAACAAGCCAATCGTTGTGCACCGGATGGTGGGGATGCTTGATATCAAGCGGCTCAGCGACAGAACGTTAAAAAAGTCTGCAACGAGACATCGTAGGGTACGTACGTGCGTACGTCGTGCGTTTCCCGCGTAACCTCGTTAACGTGATATACGTATTAAGTGCGTAGGCAGTAACGGGCGCGACTAATTAATTTGGTTTAGCGATACAACCCGCGAGCCTCGCCGGCAGATTATTTCCGCGCTGAAGATAATCGCGAGCGCGTAATAAATTCGCGTAAGTCGAGACGGCGTTATGCGAGAAGCGTCGTTAAGACAAGTGAATCACGACACCCGCGTGAGCGATTACGCCGCATTGTGAGTGTGTGCGTGAGTGTTTTGTAAATAAATCGAGTTGTGTGATATCCTGAAAGTCCCGAAATATCGTGCATTCCTGAAATTCCCATCCTGGGCGTTCAACACATTGTGGCGGGAGATTGCGTCATCCAACGCGCACCCACGCAACGGACGTTCCAGTGGATTCTACGAACGCGGGGGTCCCCAGCCAAGTTCGAGCGGACAGAACAGCGAGGATTTCCGCATATCAAAGCCGAGCTGGCGATATTCGAGATCCGGCCGAAACATCCCAAGGGCCGTGACGACACCCTGGCGGCGGGGCATAAACACCGACTTGGCGACCGTGTAAAGTAAGAATTCTTAAGATCTGGCAGGATTTTCTTAAACCTGTAAGCATGTTCGGTCACAACCGTAATTGTGCTTTAGTCTAAAAAAAAATTATTTTGTACAAAAAATTTTAAAACAATTAATAAGCTCGTCTTACGTAATAAAAAAGTTTGGTTGATTGTATATATTATTATAAAAAATAAGTAAAAAAAAACTGCGGAATTAAACCTGGGTCGGCAGATCGGTAGGCACTCGCTCATTGCTTGTCGCCAAAGAGCCTTCTTGAAATCGATGTTACAAATGCGATATATAAAGCGCCAGAACTTTCTAAAAATTTCTGTCGTGATTTCTGTCTCGTCACAAAATGTGCTTGATGTAAGAATTTTGGACTTTCTACACATAAATGAAGACAAGAAAAGTAAACATTTAAGAACAATACAACGCTTTCAGATTGAGCATAGGCGTTCTAATAAAAAAGATTACTGTGTAACAAAATTCGTGTCTGAAAATTTGGCACGCCCGCGCTTGCACGTGCATGCTCTCTCTCTCTCTCTCTCTCTCTCTCTCTCTTTCTCTCTCTGTCTCATTTTATTCTATATACGCAATTCTTGCATGCAATCTATGCACGTGTGTGTGCGTGTGTGTGCGCGCGCGCGCGCGCGCGCGTGTGTGTGTGTGTGTGTGTGTGTGGGTAGGTGGGTGGGTGGGTGGGTGAATGCGAGCGTACAGTTCGATGGTAAAAAGAAGCGAGAAAGTGCTGAACTAAAGTAGCGACATCTATCCGAACATCCGTCAACCAATATATATGCTATATATATGCATTTCAGGCAGGCACACGAAATTTTCAGACATGAAATTTTGTTACACAGTAATCTTTTTTATTAGAACACCTACGCTCAATCTGAAAGCGTAATATTGTTCGTAAATGTTCACTTTTCTTGCCTGCAGGCTTGATTTATGCGTACGAGGTCTAAAATTTTTATATCAGGCACATTTTGTTACAAGTCGGCGCCAGAAGCCGACAATTTTATAATTTTTTGTCGTTTTTTCCTACAAAATCGTTACGATACAGAATTGTTATCGTTTATATTTTAATTCTGGAGAAAGATTTTTCATTCTGTAAACGCAATTAAAAGATTAGTGAGAAATTAAATTGTCGGTAAAACAGGACAACTTTAGCATCCCTTTAACAACCATATATTTTAAGGACAATTAAATCGGTACCAGATGGTTGACATTTTTTTTGTGTAAGTTTTATTAATTCATTCATTGAACTGTGTATTTAATTTATTGTTACTTTCAACTTGAATATTATTTTCAACTTGAGAGTTAATATAAGTGTTATTCTTAAATTAAAAGTAACGCTCAAATTAACTCTTAACTTGAGAATAATACTCAAGTTAAAAGTAACGCTCATTAAACTCTTAAGTTAAGAATAACACTGAGGTTAACCCTCAAGTTCAGGGTTATACTCTAATTAAGGGTTATACTCAAGTTGAGTGTCCGAAATAACATTAAAATTGAGTGTTATTTTGAGTTTTACTTTGAGTGTTTTTTGAGTGTATTTTGGAGTTTTTTCCGTAAGGGATGAAAAGGCAGCTTTCAGGTTATTTTTACTGATGAAAAGGCAGTTTTCAGGTCGGTCCTGAAAATCTTGGCGTCGAAAAGGCAGTTTTCAGGACCGGTCCTTTTTTTTTACGAGGGGAATGCGTCTTATGCATACCCCTACCCTGGGGAAAAGGGCGAAGGCTATGTGGGACTCCCCACTAAATCCCTCGGTGGTTGCCTGCCTCCGGAGCAACCGGTGAACTGCGGGATCACCGAGGTATGCAACGGCGATTCACCGAATGCCCCCCTCCCCCCCGCGGCACTCTAACCACCCTAAATGTGGGAGTGTGGTCGCGGAGGAAGCCTATCCCTGAGGGACGGTTTTAAGCCCTCAGGCGGAGGGCCGCCCACTCCCCGTCGTATGTGTAAAAGGGCGAGAGACGCAACCACTCATCCCCCGTCCCCCGTCCCGAGATAGCCAAAAGATGGGGTAGGCCGTGTTCCCCACGGCCCACCCCGGCCGCCCCACCAGGGGAGGACGGAGCCAGCTAGGGGACTCTCCCGTACGCCGCTCTCCTCCGCCCCCCCCTCGCCCTACGGGCGGGATCGGCAGCCCTATCGGCCTCCCGATCCCGCTCCGCCGCCTCCTTCCGCGACATAACATCCTCGCAGACGAAGGCCACCGCCCTCCATGATCCCTCGTCGCCCACCATGGCCGCGACCACAGCGGGCAACGAAATGTCCCTCCTTATTGAACTGGTCAGGACATGGCGCTGACCCGCCCACGCGGGGCACTCTTCAAGGATGCGCCGTGTCCCGAGCCGCCCGACAGTGGTGACACCGGAGGTCGACCTCCCTCCCAATTCGATGCAGGTACTCCCTGAAGCACCCGTGCCCAAGGAGCACCTGCACCAATCTGAACGTCAAGGGCCCGTGAGCTGACCCACCCAGTCCGAGAGGACCGGGCGGACCGCCCCGATGAACCCCAGATCCTCCCTCGCCCGAGCGAGTTGCTCGGACCAGAGGTCCAGGGATCGCCGCCGGGCTTGGAGGTTCCAAGCCTTCAGGACCGGTCCTGAATAATGCCTATTAACCTGTTTTACGTACAAAGTCCTGAATACAACCTTTATATTGGACAAATATATCTATAATTTGTATTAATGTTTTAATTTGATAATGAACGTATACATAAGGATGATGCTTGTATAGATACATTCAAAATTACTTATTTTATGTATGTATATACATATAGCACTTATGTATACAATATTATAGTGTATATAGAATGAGACTTCAAAACTGTCCTTTTGCAATTCTACAAACATTCAATCTTTAAAATTATTTTTCATCATGATCAATCAAATAAAATATATAAATATACTATATAACATACATATATTATAAAAAACATATGTAATAATATAAAAATAAGCATACACATATGTATATATAAAATATACAATCATGTTTTCACTACATACATATATACCATATATTTGGCAATTGATGATTTTTAGAATTGACGACATCTAGAAACTATCACATATTATTGAATACGTTAGAGTATATTGACTTTCTGATGCATACATAACTAATATTTTTAAAATATAATTTATTAGTACATATGTATTGTGACGTGACAGCCGCAGGCTGCTGTCCGTCACAAGGCCCTGAGGGCCCTTACGCAATAACATCACGCGGGCCCTGCGTCCTCCCGCTCGGGAGCGGACGCAAAAGCGTATTCTTTTGTACTTTGTGTGTGTGGCGTCCCACGTGCTGTCCCTATAATTACGTGTTAAGATTTTTGCGAGCGTTATACCGCGGGTGCGGCGGAGATCGGTGGCTGTGAAGATCTCATTGTAGTTGTCGGACGTCTCGTCTCCACGGAAAATCTTCCCGGAGATTGCAGAGGAACGGACAACGAAGGAGTCAAGGAAGACCCTTTTTAAGCGGGGGTCCGCAGGTAATGCCGCCCTTATCTTGCCTACCGTTTGTGCCATGTTAGAATTCCGATACTGCCGCTGAATCACGCTTTCAGGATCCAGCGACGGCGCGCGAGGCCGACATCCCGACGGGGCGACTGCAGACCCGATACCGCGGGAAGTGCGGCGAAGGAATCACGACAACTCCAGATCCGCCGACGCCCCGTCGAGGAGGAAATGACGCCCCGATGGCGGAGGATACGCCGGGCGAAGAGAAAAGAGTCGGCCGCGCAAGGAAGCGCCAGGATTCCCGTGCCCGGGGCCCATAAACATCGACCGCCGTGCGTGGATCGATCAGCCGGCGACAGCGTGGGCACCGCGCTCTGCGCGAAAATCGATTTTCGCGAAATCCGCCAATAAGGGCCGGGAACGCCGGAGGCAAGGTGGGGCGCGCCGCCGAGCGGTCCCCGCGAGATCCAGGATTCCTCACTCGTGCTGTGGACGTATTCGTAAAAACTGTGTGTGCGTTTTCGAGCTCCCGAGCCTAGCCGTACAGAAGGACGCAGGGAAGAACGTTATCCCGACCCGGAGGAGGCCAGCCAAGGAGAGGCGAAGTGGTGAGACGAGCGTCAAGCCTATTGTAAAGCCACCGATTTCGCGGGTTGGGCGAGCCGCGAGGAAATCGCGTACTGGTCGCAAAATCTCTCGGCGTTTATGAGAATCTCGAGTTCCCGGATTCAACGGAGCTTCGTCGTCTCGCCCGATCGCGCCCGTCCGCGTGATTTCGCTGCGTGCCGTGTGTTTTATAATCGTTTCGCGTTGCGTGTGCGTCCCGATCCGCAGCCGAGTCAATTGTTGTTGCGTCCGGTCGTCGTGTCGCGGGTTATCCCCGCGCTGTATCTTGTCGCGTCGTAGAAGACTTTGTTCGTCAATGCTGTAAAATTTGGTCGATCGCACTGTGACTGCGAGCCCTTCGGGGAGTATATTCGGATAATTATCGACGCGTTCGTCGTATCCCGCCGTACTGGCGGATCATTAGTAATCATCGCGCTTGTCTTCGCGAGAATCGTTCGAGCACGGGAGAACACGAGTCCGTCGCATGTCGCGCGGGCTCGGAGTTGCGATCCGTCCCGTTCGCCCTTGGCGAGGTCACCCTGACGGAGGTCGGCGTCCTCCAACGGCGCCGAGTCAAGCGTAAGACAAGTCGGAGAGTTCCCGCGTACGCATCATAGCCCGCTCGTTTAACAGACCGTTCTCGAAAAATTTGATATCCAGCGGACACCCGCTGATAACGCGCGCGAGCCACCACCGCTCCGCAGAGTCGTCCGTTTCTGTATTATTTACGATCAAATACACTTGTTATTTTTATTTGTTACATCTGTGTCGTACAAGTAATTCTCTCGCCTTCCCGATTCCATCCGCCCGCACCGAACCTCCCCCTCTACCCTTTGAGGGCTGAGCAGCTGGATCTCGGAGCCGCTAACGCCCCGGTCGCCTAGCGTGCGCCCGTCTTTCCCGAGATTCAAGTCTCGAAACATTGGTTCGCGAGTTGGTGCACACAGAGTGGTACGCTTAACGTACCTGGCGCCCAACTTAGTGTTGCGTCGGGAAACCTCGCGTGGATAGTCGCCCCGACACCCGGGCGGCTCAGGGCCGCGACCAGGGACGGAGGCGAAGTTGGCCGTCGCCCGCGAGCGGCGGTTACAGTATAAACAAATAATTAATTATAAATTGATGATTTTAATGATATAAAATTTTATACATGGATACATAATGTTGACGATTAACTGAGTACATTAATTATCTAACATACCCTGCTTAAAAAGTGCGATAGAAAACGAATAAAAATTATAAAGATTCTTGAAAAATTCTATATTAATTCATAAGGTCTATATGAAGACAGCTTTCATAATGAAACGACATTTATCACAACAAATGAAATCTTATAATGAATTTTCATAATATGAATAAAACGACATAGAATCTATAATATTGTATAATAACTTTTAATAATTATAATTTCATATGTATTACAGAGACATCAAGAGCTATCCTTATCTATCCTGAAAGAAAGACGTTTCTTTCATATAAAATAACCTAAAGGATATTTATAATATTATATCGTACTTCTATTAAATATTAACACTAATAATATTGAATTGAAAATTTACGAAAGATTTATCACTTTTTACGTGTATTATACAATTCTCATACTATCGTTTCTTATCTGAAAAGTTCGAAATTCATCCCGTTGCAGATCACAGAAGGAATTATAATATCCTATCAGACTTTAGCCGCATCCTGATATCTTATGTAGTGGAATCGACACTTCACGATAGAGTCTATCGTTTCTTATGTGAAATTTATCATACATGTGGCGTATTTCCGATTATGATTCACCGCGTCTCTGAATTAATCGGATCGTGTGCGAAAAGGACGCGTAGACATGCTATCGTTTCTTATATGAAAAGTTCGACGTTGATCCCGTTGCAGAACACAGAAGGAATACTTATAATATCCTATTGGACTTTAGCCGCATCCTGATAACTTATTCACTTGGTTCACGAGGGGTTAACTATGATTACGCAATTAAATAATTATTCAATACAAAAATCTTGTAAATGTTATCATATAATTTATTTTTATTATAATGGAAGTAAAAAAATATCGAGCGCATTTAAAGCAGATCTATTATATCTGGCGAATACGAAACGGAAAAATTATTGAATTTCAAGTACATTTGGTGGAATACACATATAAACGTTATCCTTTACATCTACACATACTACTTTACATTTAATAGTATCCAAAGGTACAATCTTTTTCGAATTTTAAATGTATTAATGTTTCGTACATATGTGGGTAATATTAAATATTGGTTCTGTTTCATATTCAGTCACTATCAAATAACATTTATCTTTGAAATAAATAAAACTTGATACTTGAACTATTGCGGATGATTCTGGTTGAATGACAGTATCGTTACTTTTTTTTGATCGATCATACATGGTACTGTGGAATATAGTATTTTTATATACGCATCTATCAAATATTTTGATGGTATCGTTATCATTTTTTAAACCAATAGAATTTTTAACAAAAGTTTTTAAGTCTTCAAAACCGTTCTTTTCTCCTATTAAAACAGCGCCACATTCTGTGACGTTATGTTGCATTACTAATTTTCGGGGATTAAATAAGCTTTTACAGTAAAGTTCACATGTCTCCGCCCTATTATTTATTATTACATTTTTAAATGTACCTTTTTGTAAAGTTTTGGTTGCAATTTGATAAAGTAGTCCATTAGGTCCATGGATATTTTGTTTTAAATGAAAAATATCATTTTCATATGGAAATGCAGAAGTAGCCCATAGTGGACCACTCATACGAACACTTTCAACTATATGTATAATAATAATGAATGAATATTAAATGTCATGGCACTTTTACCATACAGAAGTTCAATTTCTCTAACAAAACGCGTTAAATCAATGTCACATTGTTTTAAATCTTCTTCTGAAATATTTTGCGAAAGAAGAATATTAATACTTCGTACTAAAAGTGTAAACGAAGATAATGCATTGTCATCTAAAATATCTGTGAGACATGGCACACTATAAAATAAAGTCCATGACCGCCATTCACTTGCTTTAAGTTTACCCTCTTTAAATGATCGTGGTAAACGATGTATTTCTTTTGGAGGCTTTATATTTAATAATCGTTTATCAATCTTATTTCTTTGTTTTTGTGATAAAACACTGGAGAACTAGGAGTATTCCACTCAGTCTACATTTGGCGCACACATCCTAACAATATACCATGCATATATTCAACTAGAAATCCCCATACGCAATCAAAATATTTCAATTTTGTCAAATTGAAGAACCTTTAATATCATTAATTGGTCTTTGCATACGCTCAACTTCTTCTATATCTCTTAAATGTTTTACATGATTTCTCTTTAAATTGCTTTCTGTAAAAGGATATCGCATAGAACCATAAACATGTTCACCATTTGTATAGCACCAACTACATCCAAAATAGCCGTTAAATTGATATCGGTTCTGCATCACAAGGCGAGCGACTGAGTCTACTGATGCACATAATGGCCGTAAAACAAATGTAATTTCTTCATTGTTACTATCTAATACAGTGATACCATTGTTCATTAATTTTTCTATCTATTTAATGAAAATTTGTAGATACAAATTCATAAATTGCGCTTTGGGCTCACATTTAGTCATCCACAAACCAGCTAAAATTAAAATTTGAAATCTATACTTAGGCGGTATCTCATTTAATATTAATAATACGGGCCAGATACTATTTTTACTACTGTTAAATATAGGAAACCATCTGTATTAAAGTTAAAAGTCAAAACTTTACATTTTTGATTTTGTGCAATATCCTTGTACAACTGACTATTGTATACATCTGAATTGTATATGTTCTTTTTTTGCTTAATCTGGTGTTTATATCAGCCAAATTATTCACTATTATTTCTTGCATATTTTTATCTTCTAATAACGCCCGAATTTGATATTCAACGTTTATAGACAAAAAATAACTTAAAGCATTAGTAGAAATGTGATATCTTTTTTCACACTGAACACATGTAGCATTTTTGGTTTGACCAATATGATCTTTAGAAATTGGATTTAATAATAATTTGTAGCATTGTACACAATAAAATACGTATATATTTTGTCTGCGGGCGGATTATACTTTTTTAACATTGTATACTTAGTAGTGTTAATATGATTTTAAATTTTGGCCCACCCAAAATTTTTACTAAGTTTAATAGAGCATGTCTGGATTCATCGGAATGATGAAAACGTAAACATAGAGCTTGAATCATTGTGAAAACTTGAGAAATTGTTAAACCAGCAGCTTCGAACATTATAGTATCATCATTTGTGTCACAATTTTTATCTGGACTTTCAAATAAATCAATATCATCTTCGAAAGCAAAGCCATCACCGTCGATTTCGTTATCATATCTCGTATCTGTATCACATTCTTTGTAATAATTAGCGTCGTGTACAATTTCATTTGAATTGCTAATGTCTTCGTTTTCATTTGAGGAAACAATCGTTGTGTTGAGTTCATTCTGTGAATTCTGATTTACATCTGCTAATGTCCCAACCATTTGCTCATTTCGCTCCGAATGTTTCATTCTTGCATTTCCTAATATTAATATATTTTGTTAAAGCGATTGTATGAATATATTTTATATAGATTAGTTACAGAAAGATATAAACTGAATATAAATTTAATTCGAAATTGCGTAAGTTTTGGTATAGAATCTTTATAAAAATTTTAAATCAAAATGGTTCGAATATAAATTATATACAGGGTATCATGTAAAACTTTATACAGTTAATATTACGTTTATAAGCAGGTAGAGCGTATTAAACTGAATAGAGAATTCCTTTGACTCTTCAGAAAATGGGTCTTTATCAACTTGCAGTAAATAAGATAATGCATAAATAATATTCACTCAGTACTCTTTGTATGCACAAAAAAATAAAGAAATTATAATTTTTTGAAAATGATGAGCGTTATGCTTCACCCATGCGTAGCCATTGTAAACGCGCGCTTGTTGTAAAAAAACTCCTCGCGTCTCAAGGCTGAAGCGCTGGTCGGTCGTATCTTGACGCGCGCTTGCATTTGTCAGTAGGTCGGGCTAATACAATAATTTTTAGTAATTAATAACTCGTTAACTGTTGCGAAAATTGAAAAATGATAAAGAATTTTTCTGTTTAGTTTAATGCGCTCTATATACCTGCTTATAAACGTTACCTAAAGCTTTACATGACACCTTGTATATTTTGACATATAATGTCTTCTAACTTTAATCTTGTAAATGTAATCATATTTAAAATGACTTATATCATGTATACATCTTTTTTTATATACAAATCTTTTTATCTGTACCCTGCATAAAACGTCGGATTAAAAAGAATTAAAAAATATTGACATTTTGCAGAAAGCAAAATTTAAAAGATATTGTTGTGACTTCTGTTTCAATTCATTTTAATATTCTTCTTATTTTATCACATTCAATAGAATTTTATCAAATATTAACTCTTGCATTCAAGTGAATTCAAAAGAATTCACTTGACATTCCTTCGCATTCAATTGTAATAAGGGGCATTCAAATAAATGCGAATCTTCGCTTTAAAAAAGATTCACTTCTTCTGCTAATGTTATCGGATTCAGAGACATATAAGGTTTTATGGCTCTATTTCCAATATCGCATTGAAAAGTATTGGCCTATGATCCAATTCGACATTTCAGCAAAGCAGAATTTACGATAAAATCTCGTAAATGCCAAACACCGTTTCTGAATAAGACATTTATGCAGGTTATGTATATTATTTATATTGTTACGTCCGGCGGGGTTATAGGAAGTGTATGAGCGGAGTAAGAAACGATAAAGAAAGAGAAACGAAAAAATATATTAGTTTAGTTCGTATATTTAGGTAGAATCAATTTCATTCGGGCCGGGATAACCGTGTCAGACCTTACCGCTCTTATTGAGACAATTACGGGCCCTTGATAGCTTGATTGGAGAGGGGTGCCGTGATTGAGAGGCGAGATCGTCGGGTCGCCCGTCGATGAACCTGCGTTAACAGTAGCCTCGCGGGGAGGCGGCGTTGGCGGAGTTGGCGCGTTGACCGAGAAAAGCTCCTGAGGTGTCGGGAGAGGTGCAGCTGGCGCTCTAATTTGGCCCTGAGGGGGTGGAGGCAGGAATACTCGCGGGTCGAACACCCCTCCGGACTCGTATTCGGCCTGGAGCCGTTTCAGTTGAATACGGCGTCCGGCCCGCCGTGATCTGCCCATCCTAAACGCAGCAATGCCATCTTTATAATTATTATAAGAAAGACGCGTGGTTCGATACGTATATATATTACGAATAAATGAGGATGGGATAGGGGTATTTTTATTACGTAAATAATCCGGCCGCTTGATCGCTTTATAATTACGCTAGCACAAAAGATTCGTACGGGGAAATGCTCAGGCGGTTAACGAGAGAAAGAGAGAGAGGGTCTGCGCCCGACCCCTCTGAGGAAACGCGAAAATGCGCTCTCGCAGTCATCAAAAACTGTACCAACTAATTTGAATGAAATATCGCAAATATTACATGATAGCGATTTATCGTACAGTCATGTACCTTCTGTCGAAGACGTTTTTGAAGTCGCAGCCAATGAATCGCTTGTGACGTCTATTCGACAACAGTTGGAAACGCGAGAAGGACGTGAAAAGTTGCACGCACACTATGGTCCATTAGGTCAAAAATATATGGGAGCTGTTCTGAGTGGTAAAAAACCAGTCATAATAGATACTGTTTATGGAGTTTATTTCACCGACTTTGGAACGATGCTCGGCGATAAACGCATCGACATACATAAGAATGACAGCATAGTCATAGATGGTAAAATATATGTGGAAACACCTGGTCTGTACGAATTAATTTTCATGAAAATGCCCAACATGTACACGAATAATGACCTGCAGAATTATAAAAACATTCTATTGGCAACAAATGCATATAGGCGCGGGCATATTGCACATAATCAAGTAATGAGCAACAAAGGGTCTAAATATAAAAATATAATTGCGCCTTTAGTAACAGACGTAAAAGTTGGACAAGGTATACCGAGCGCTATTACATTAAATGATAACAAAATCGATTATGTTCATTGGGATGATCCCAACGAGCTTGTGGATCGCCTTCGATTGCTCGAGGCCTCACACCAGGCAGGGCACAATGCTCACGACAACGAGATTCTATCAATTATTGAAGAACTTCGCGAGGTTGATCTTATTATAAATTAAAACTGCATGAAACAAACCATTTAGTCAACATCGAAATGTCAATCAACAAGTTTGGAACATCGCTTGGAAGAGGTAGTGCGGAACCATACTACCAATGGAGTGGATTAGTCAGAAATTACGTGCGCGATAACGCTCTTTGCATGACTGCCACTGATTTTGATGCAAAGTCGCGCAAAATTCGACGTGTAGCGCTGCCTGTAGACGATACTGATGCAGCCAATAAACGATACGTGCAGCAGACTGTGAAATTTTAAAGGATCGACAGGATGAAATCGAGAGGAAATTGAGACACTTCAAAGTAGAGTGGAAATTACAGCTCATATGTTAAACAAGTTTCAAAGACAGCTCGACGCGGTGACTCATCGTGCAGAGTAAAAAAGTCGATACATCGAATATATGTGTCATTTACATATTATACTCCAAACATGTCTGAGAAACAATTGCTGGTTGAGGAGTTGCATGCTCCGGCGAGAAGAAATTTTCCTCGAAGACATGTCATAGTTCGCGGATATGATGACCTGTGGCAGGCGGACGTGGTTGAGATGCGTCCTTACACGCGATTTAACCGAGGTTATCACTACATACCGTTATCGACGTGCTGAGCAAGCATGCATGGGCTGTGCCGCTTAAGACCAAGAGTGGTAGCGAAGTTGCTATTGCGATTGCAAAGATAATTCGAAAAGATGAAAGATGTCCGAAAAATTTGCAAACAGACAAAGGAAAGGAATTTTATAACGCAAACGTGCAGAAACTATTAAAAAAACATGATATTAATCATTATTCTACGTACTCCATAATGAAAGCATCAGTTGTCGAACGCTTTAACCGCACATTAAAGAACGTTATGTGGAAACAATTTACACTCAATGGAAATTATAGATGGCTCGATCTGCTGCCACGTCTCGTGTCAGATTACAATGTACGAAAGCATCGAACTATCGGCATGCGACCCATCGATGTTACGCCTGCAATCGCTAAAAAACTCTTAACCACTGTGTACAGTCACATAAAAATTGCAGCACCCGCGCGATTTAAAGTAGGTGACTCGGTGCGCGTCAGCAAATTCAAAACTGTTTTTGAGAAGGGCTATACACCAAATTGGACTACGGAAATATTTAAAATTATCAAAGTACAGCGTACCAATCCTGCGACATATGTACTGGAAGATTCCTGTGGAAAACCTGTCGCTGGAGGATTCTACGAATATGAGCTGCAGCGTGCTGCAAATCCTGACGTGTATCTTGTTGAAAAAATATTACGCAGAAAAGGAGATGAGGTTTATGTTAAGTGGTTGGGATTCGATGGAGCGCATAATTCATGGATACATAAAAGCAATGTTATTTAATCCATATAAAAATTGTTTTTATTATATTTACATAAAAGTACAATGTAACCGTATAAACATAAAATACATTATTAATTTTATATTATGCGAGATTTCTTTATCATCCTTCCATTATCCTTAATACATTCTTATTATTAATACTTGTACTTTATTAATACTTTTACATAAAAATATGAATGAAATTATAATGTAAAATTTGTATATAAAATATAAAATATTATAGCGGTATTCGATAATGTCCCCATGGTAACGTTTCAACTGAATCGGGTATAAGGTATCTCTTATCGTCGTACGGACTCAAAGCAATTTTCGTTTCGGACACCGTGTATACTTCATGCATCTTGGATCTTATGCATGATTGGCGACGCGTCATCTCGATCTCATCTCTCAAACACTGGGTGTAATCATCAAACGTTATGGTTCGCGCTACTACACTATTCTTGACACCTTTCGCCTTTTTCGTATCCTTCTTTCCATCCACCTTCAACGCATACATCTTTGCTCTAAGTCCAACGAACTCGGTCATAATTATACCATTGTTCTCATCTTTCATTAGACCCGGAACTTTTTTATTCTCAAGAGGCATACCGTACGCGTTGTCGACTGGATAATCGCTCGTGTCAAACCTACCGATATCGCGTTTCATCGTCTCGTAAATATCCTCACACTCGACGAGGTATATGAGACTGTCAGTGTCGGTGTACATGACTCTACATTTGTCACGATATAAAGGTAGCATGTATTCGTGATGAAATTCATATAGACACGTCTTAGAAATATCTAGGATACACATACCTACGTAAATCGGCTTATATAATTTTACCTCGAGTTTTTTAAGTTCAACGGCGATTAAATTTTCTGCAAAAATACTTCGACTATGAAAATTTGGTTTCGCGATCATTGTCTCTGCACCATACCGCCCCGCCCATGTCGTCAACAATTTAACGTCAACATGATTGCGCACATTCTCCATTGTTTTACCGAACACCGCGTTGTTCATGAGTTTATACAAATTTTTTTCGAAATCATTTTTAGCGATGGTTCGGAATCGTGTGTTTAACTCTATATATTTACAGAGCCATGGAGATTGTGCGAATTTTAACACACGGTGTATCTTCGCGATATGAAAACCGTGACGCGTGCACTGCTGCAGGTTGCGGTAGTGAATGACGTAACGTTTCTTATCATACAAGGTCGCTAAAAGTTTATATTCACGCTTGCCTGGCGGTTTATCGCGTGTCGGGCAGAAAGGTAGGTCAGTGTACTCATCGTGAAGGTCTCGGGGATACTCGAGATCAACTTCGAGAATGTATCCCGTTGGTGAATCAGGAGCGATCGCACACACGTCAAAATTAGAGACATCTTCGACCCATTGAAATTCTCCATAGGGCAGTGGCTGACACATTGCCCATCCGTACAAATTATTGACGTCAAAGTACATAAGATATGAAGATGGTTTCAATGGGTCGTACGTCTGCATGTACTTGTTATTGGCTCGCGCATGTCTGCCTGAACATTGACTGAGGCCACCACGTATACCGCGTTCGATGAACATTACCATGTCAATGTCAGTAAGCAGTTCGAAAGTAATTTTTGTATATTTTAACATAGCGTCCCACGTGTATCCGGGAGAGTGTAATAATGTGCTGGATCGAGACCGTAACTTTCTAAGCATTTATCGCGAAAATTTTCAAAAATGTCAGCTAACAATAACACATCCGTTTTCAAATATAGATCGCTGTATTCACCCAACGTTCGAACGGAGAATCGCTCCCAGACATTCTCGGCGTGCGCGTAATCGCTCTCGGATACAGTATCACCGGTCAGGGAACTGAAAAATAATTCGCGCGGCGGTAAACATATGTCCTGCAGCTTGTCGACGCAATCTACGTACTCGTACGGAAATACACCTTTTCGTGTCAATAAATCGAAATCCTTGTCAGACAAGTGTAAAAATTTGGAACGTACAATTTTTAATTTTTCTTACCTAGAAACGATACCAATTTTTCGAGACTAGTATTTAAAAATTTATATGAATCTATAAACCGTAGTTTTATGTAATTGTGTGGATTTAATTTATCTGTGTCTATGACATGTTTTGTGAAAGAAATGTACTTTTCTTTAGTGATGGAGAGTATGTCGGTCTTCCCTTTGAACGCAGTGGCTATTTCCTTAATAATGAAATGTGAATCGTATCCAGATAAATTATGAAAAATAATTGGTATATATGATACATTTCGATAATTTAGATTACAAAGAGAATGTGCTGGACCGCGGTAACGACCGGTCAGGTGACAATGATCGCGCACCCGCGTATCGTCTGGCGCAAACGGCTTATCGCAGATATGACACCGCGTCGCGCTACGGTATGCCTCCAATTGTTCTTTCGATAACGTTTCCATGGGGACATTAGTGGATAAACGAGTTTTAACATTATGCGCTAATTTTTCAATTTGTTTCGTGAACCACGCGATGCAATCTTTATCGCGACGAAACCTATACGTAGATAACGCGTCGTCGTACGAGCATCGCACGTAGTATCCGATGCTGAATACTTCGTGTTGTTGATATGTGTACGACGCTTGCTCTGCATTGTGTTGTGTCTTCCGCAGCACACACTCGAGGTCTGCGTAGACAACGAAGGGCATTCGTTCCTTGTGGTTTACGTTCTGAAAATTTAACCATTTGTTGTCTTCAGCGGGCAGTGTGATAGCACAGTCGTTCATCGTCTGGCAGTCCACATCATGTAATTGCAGCCTCTCGCAAGACGTAAAATAGTGCAAGCACCTGTAAAAATTTAAAAAATTTTAATTACTTTTTTGCTAGATCATGAAAGTTTTTTTGCATGTGAATATAGTATACATACCGATCACAAATGTATTTCTTGTGCTCCTTTTTATTCAGTTGGGAGCTAACGAGACGGGATAGATTTTTTATCCAAGCAAAGTGACCCACGCCGCCTTCGCGCAGATTTTGCAAGTATAATAAATTGACGTGCTTCTCTTTCTTGTCATTGGAGAGTCGCAGCGGAAGAATCTTTAGCATCGCCATTTCCTTTTTGATCCCGTAGACGTTGATCGATACATTGTTAAGACTCTCAAATTTTCCTATATCCTTTAGTGTAATGGGAAACGCAATGTCGTCAAACTTTAGAACTGTTGTATAATGCGGATATGATGACTCCCTTTCTGAATTTCTTTCGGCAGGGTATAGCGCAGCGACCACTGACCACGCGAAGCATGCATTGTCCTTTGAATTAACGTTCACTACCGCACGTTTCATTATTATTTCTCGCGGTAACGTCACGTGACACCCTGCGTGTAGAGGATTATACTTATTTATATTTAGAGTCAAATTGAGAATTCGCAATAGCGCCCACCCGCTATCACGTTCTTGAAACTCTTCGAGTGATGCTAATGTGGGCTCGATAACGCGTCGCTCATACCACTCGTCCAAATTTAACATTTGAAATAATTCACAATTTTTAGTGTTTATACTTTTGTTTGCACGGTTATCACCCGTTACAAACACACTATTAAACGCAGTGTTTACTTTCACACTGTTGTGTTCCTCTAGAGCGTCCCGCATTCGCTCGAGCACTATACCGCCTGCGTCTTCTAAAAACGTTCGCGGTTCAATATAGTTTGTATTTATCACTGCACCTGTCTGAATGCGATTCTCGAACGCTGCATCTATTTCCCGCCACACGAGTTTATTCGCGTTATTACTAGTGCTCGCGTAATTACCGCCTACATGTACAAAACGTCTTTGTAATAATGTTTTTTCACTCTCGAGTCGCGCGATCCTCGCAACCAACGATTGTCTCTGTCCGACGGCAAGCCGAGGACGCTTGATGCGGCTATGTTCCTCAAGTTGTTGTATAAATTCGTCGCATCTCTGCAACCACATAAAACACTCGCCCAAGTTAGTGACTCCATTTGCTTGCTCCAACAGCTCGCGTTCCACTTGCTCGAAATTATTCTCCATTTTTATCACTGTTGTCTTTTTATCACTGTTTTAAAACAACACCATACAATCTTCAACAGGACACTCGCATATAGTTTCGTAGCACCTAATGCAGAATCGAAATTTGTCTTGAATTTCAAACTGCATTAGCTTGCTTCGTCTTTCACATCGAATATAAAAACGTATCTCCTTCTCTTGCTCAGACAGAACGTATTCATCCTCATCATTGTTCAAAAGATTTGAAAATCCGTGGTAAGTACGCAGCATTTTCTCTACATAGGGATTCTCAGTATCATAGCAAAGTAGGACGTTATTGCTATCACTTCGATATACCTTCCAACACCTGCTGGTATCTCAATGAGATGGTAACAGCATTCCTGAGTCTTTTCTACGATTTGTTCTGCTATATCATATTCATTATCATCGGTGTCAACCGAATTGAGTAACTCTCTATATAATTTGTGCTTCATATGATGAGGCCAATTATGAACAAATTGGTCGTGTATGTAAACTTCCTGTATTACGGTGCGTTCATGCGTTCCGCGTATACCGAGTTCTCGATCACGTAGAAATTGCACTGGTGATATTCTCTGCACATTTCGTTTTTCGGAATCATCATCATTGTTAAGAACATAAATGGCATCTTCTACGATATCGTCATTCATGTTGTAATAATGTAGTTTTTATACTAAAAGTCTTTAATGTGTGCACACTGGACACATATTACACGGAATCAACACAAACATAGGCTGTCTGCAATTCGAGCAGTATTTACCGTCTAACCTACCAAACGCGTCAGTTATATGTTTGCGGAAGGCATGCATTATGTTGAAATCTGTGTCCGCTATTTGCATGATACATTCGGCACAGGCTGAATAAGTACCACCTGTAGTATAATAAAAATATATTGCACAATGTCTCGTACGTGCAGTTATCACGCTCACTTCCGCATGTGTTAAATGTTTCTCGATGGTATCATTAAACTCTTCACTGCAATCACTTGTATAATTACTGTCCTCAGATACTACACTCTCTTCATCCTCATCATCTATCACATCTTCAAAGTTAACATCTATAACGTCCATCACGTTGCCGTCATCCATTTGGAGCACCTCATTCACAAAATTTTCATTATTTACATCATTTACAAAGTTTTCCAGATCATTAAACTGATCATTCATTTTTCATGTCGCGCTAATTCACTTTTCGCATCGCATTCGGATCATCAAATGTGATACCATGTGCTTCCTAACCAGTTATCACTCGTCACTCGAATCACTTTCGCGTCGCGTTCGAATCATCAAATGTTATACCATGCGCTTGCGCTTTCCGACCAGTTATATATATTCTCATCATTTCTTTGTTTTAACTGAAGCACTGTCATATCAGCATTAGTACATCTGCGCTTCACTTTTGTAAGATTTGCATTCTTCGAATGCATGATTTTGAATGATCTCATCAGAAGATATAACAAATGATTTATGTACGTGCCTAAAACGTATTTTTATATCACAGCTGCCATACATCGGCGCTTTTGCAAAATTTGCATTCTCCGAATTTTAATGATCTCATCAGAAAATATGTATCAAATAATTTGTGTACGTGCCTAAAGCATATTTTTACATCGCAGCTGCCATACATCGGCGCTTTTGTAAAATTTGCATTCTCCGAATTTTAATGATCTCATCAGAAAATATATATCAAATAAGGGATTTGTTCCCACTACTCTTATTGAAGTATGTGGAGAGGTGTACAGTATAAAAAGAGTTTAGACATCGGTACCCGTTTTTTACCGGACAGCAAAGGTTTCTGAAACGTTATTACAATCGACGAACTTTTCGAGGATGAACTATTACGTTCCGATCCAGCAAAATGAAGCGTGTGATAAACCGTAAGTATTTTTAATTTTTAAATTTTTTCTTCTATATTTTCTTCTATATTTCCTTCTACATTTATTTGCACTTTTATTTCTAATTCCCTGTATTCTTTTTACAGAACATTATCGCAGCCTCGCTATATTCCGCGCATCTTGGGAAGGAGATATGCTTTGACTGCTACAGCATATAAATATTTGGACATCGGAATCAGGGTGGAATCTATGCCCTGTGTAGAATTAGTGATTGGTGACAACCAAAGTCGCATAGGTCACCTACACCTGACTTATGCGATATGGAAAACGTTCATCGAGAGACGTGCGGATATTGTGCAACTCATGCAGGCAGCTGTATCTTCTTCAAGAATTTCGATTCACGATTTAGTTATAGATCTCGTAAATATACGTAAAGAAAATATTGTAAAGTTAACATTATATAATACTAGTATGTATATGAAACCATCAACCATACAATTCTTATTAGAACTGGAAGATTGTGTTGAACAAGTATGCTATCAATGCATCAAAATATTTATATTGTTAGCGAAAAATATAAACAATTTGTTACTATTTTACGTCAAAATCATGTCACTAATAAAAGTGATGCTGTAAAGATATTACATGAAAAATATGATAAGACGTGTCTCGTAGATTGCGAGTTATTGGCTTATGCATCCGACAATATTGTATATGATGCTTTACAAAACGAATAAATGAAAAAATCTTGTAGATTGTGAACTTATACATCAGGCAAATATTGTATATGATACGTTATGAAATAAATAAATGAAAATTTCATAAATAATTATTCTAACTTATTTTCTCTCTGCCCTATTTCTTTGCGGTATAATGGCGTGCGGAACTTGGTAGGAGGTACATAGATAAGATGGGCGGGAGCGTATATATGTGACTGCGTATGAAAGAACGCAACGAAAGAGAAAGAGATAAGACTGTATGGTTGAAGATATCGCGTACGAGCGAGAGAGAGAAATTCATTAGAAGGAGAACGCAAGCACCGCGGCGATGGCTGCTGAAAGAGATCGCGGGTGAGAGAGAGAGCGCGAGTACCGCGGCGGGTGGCGGCGGCGGGCGGCGGGCGGCGGCGGCGGTCGCGGACCCCGATTCCCCCTCTACCGGTCGCGGACCCGAAAATCCCGCGTTAGCAATTCCCGCACCGCGGCCGCGGACCCGAAAATACCGCGTCAGCAATTCCGCGCCGCGAGATCCCCGATCCGCGTGACGTCATGCCCCCGCGCGCCTACGAGTTCCCCCCGCACACCCGCTCCCCTCTCGGAGCTCCCGAGTTAGAACCGGCCTAGTCTTAACTACTAATGTACAATAGCGGCGGTCGGAGAAGGTGCGGCGTCGGGTTACACTTGATTAGATACGGCGCGTAACTCGGAGTTAGCGCGTCGTCTCTTCGCTCGCTCGAGGTTTGCTTGCGGCTAAGTCCCAAACTCGTGCGTATTTTACTCGCGCGGGCCGTACGTATCGGCTTGATAGCTTATCACTGATCCCGCTGACCGCTGTTCGGCAGCAGCTTAAATAGTGTCGCGGATTTGATTATTAGTGGGGGCATCGGGCCCTCCGCATGACCATATATGGTCATTCCCGCGCGCATCCGGCGCGCGGAAAATATTCGCGAGCTTAGCAACAATTGCTAAAATACAGGTATGCATTTCCGGTGGCATGATTGTTGCTAAGCTGGCTTCGCTAAATTCCTTAAGATGGTTGGTGCGTTGACCAGTGCAATGACCGGCCGGCAGCGCATGAAGCATATGTCACCTGACACCTTGTGATAGCGAGCCTTCCTCGGCGAGCTATATGATAATTTTAATATTCTATATTCTTTATTTTATAATATAATTTTATTGGTTGTGAGTGTTTCGCTCACAACAGCGTACATAGAAGTAGACATTTTCAATATGAAAAAGAAAGATAATATACATAATTTTAATACATATACACAAGCGGATAGAAATGATAGACATATTGACTGTACTAATTCGGATACATAATTTTTTTCAATGAGGAAGCATGTGAAAAAGGAAATCTGAAATAGTGCAGTTAATATGTCTAGGCATTTCTATTTGCTTGAGTATGTGAGAGAATATTAAGCTTTTTGTCGCGTAATTTAGTTTGTTAAAAACCTAATATTATAAGCAATAAAGTAAACTTGAAAGAATGTTAATTTTCGTATTGTCGCAACAAAAAAAAAACAAAGTTATATACATACACATATGCAAGCGGATAAAAATATTTATGACATACTGACTATATATTATTGCAGAGTATCTTTTTCAATGTAAAAGCATGTGAAAAACAGATATACTCCGAATAATATAGTTAGTAAGTTTATGCTTCGTTTATATATGTGTATTAGACCTTATACACATTGCATTATTTATATAAATAATTGATAATCAATGAAATAAACATGTGAATATTACAGATGAAGAATAAAACCAATATAACTTTGTTTTGTTATTTTAATTAAATCTGAGTCTCGATCTTTAATTAGATATAGACTTTAAAATTGTCTTAAAGACCTTCATATATATTATAAAAAGAAATGAGATATCTGGTACTACAAATAAGTAAAATCCCAACAAAATTACCTTTTTAAAAAAAGGTATAAAAAAAGCGCCAAATATACGCGCGCATGAAACGTCCTCAAAAATCTATTTTTACAAAATAATTTTTATTTAGCATTACAAATGTGCACTACAAAGGAAATTTTTATAAAATTGTTTTTTTCCCCCCCAAAAAAACAAAAAGTTAATTTTCTCTACAAAATTATGATATGAAGAAAATGCGCCAATTATGAAAATGGATGTTTATACAAACTAAAACATCCACTTTTACAAAATAATTATTTGTTCAAATATTACAAATAAATATTTTAATGCAAAGGGCATAGCGGAATAAGCAGGTGAAATCTGCCCCCGCACTAATCGAGCTGAAATTGATATTATTAGTTGGCACCCTTAAGATGTAAAACTTCTCCAAAAATTAGCTACAAAATTACATTTTTGGGGGAGTTGGAGGGGGATAGAAAAATAAAGAAAGTGGTTTTTTTTCGAAAATGGTTAGACTGATTTTAATAAAAAAAATATATGTTGTAAACATCGTTTAGACAAGTTTAAGAAAATTTTAAGTAATTTTTGTGGTAAAAAAAACCCGATAAAAAATTTTTGAATTTTTTATGAATTTTTTGGGGGGTAATAGTTCTGAGATACCACTTTTATTTTCCACAAAAAACTATCTAGATTTTCTTCTTTAACACATTTTTTTCAAATCAATCGGAGTGGTGGAACATGGTTAAAAATAATAATTCACACCGCGCCGCCGTGCCGCGCCGCGCCGCGCTGGCTGGGCGACCGGGCCGTGATTGTTGTCATGTTGAACTTACATACTAGTTGCAGTGTTGCAATGTTTAGTTGCCAAGAAAAATTATGATATAATATAAAATATAATAACACATATAATATTTTCAGGACGTCTGCAGTTAGCCTATAAAGCTTATCGTTTCGGCAGTTTATCACGCAGAGATTGCAGTACGTTTTTAAATTCCATATGTTCGGGGTGCTTTTTTAATGTGAGTCTCCTTGCTTCTCACATTATTTATCATCAGTGTGCTTTTTTAATGTGAGGTCCCTCGCCTCTCACATTATCTATCATCGGGGTGCTTTTTTAAAGTGAGTCCTCTTGCCTCTCACATTATCTATCATCGGGATGCTTTTTTAAAGTGAGTCCCTTCGCCTCTCACATTATCTTTTTGGCGAGTGGACTCACATTAAAAAAGCACCTCGATGATAGATAATGTGAGAGGCAAGGGGATTCACTTTAAAATAGCACCCTGATAATAGATAATGTGAGAGGCGAGGGGACTCACATTAAAAAAGCATCCCGATGATAAATAATGTAAGAGGCTAGGGACTCACTTTAAAGAAGCACCCCGATGATAAATAATGTGAGAGGCGAGGGAACTCACTTTAAAAAAGCACCCCGATAATAGATAATGTGAGAGGCGAGGGGACTCACTTTAAAAAAGCACCCCGATAATAGATAATGTGAGAGGCGAGGGGACTCACTTTAAAAAAGCACCCCGTTGATAGATAACGTGAGAGGCAAAGGGACTCACTTCAAAAAGCACCTCGATAATAGATAATGTGAGAGGCGAGGAAACTCACATTAAAAAAGCACACCGATCATAAATAATGTGAGAAGCGAGGGGACTCACATTAAAAAAGCATCCCGATGATAAATAATGTAAGAGGCTAGGGGACTCACTTTAAAGAAGCACCCCGATGATAAATAATGTGAGAGGCGAGGGAACTCACTTTAAAAAAACACCCCCGATAATAGATAATGTGAGAGGCAAGGGAACTCACATTAAAAAGCACTTCGATGATAGATAATGTGAGAGGCGAGAGGACTCACTTTAAAAAAACACACTGATGATAAATAATGTGAGAGGCAAGGGGACTCACATTAAAAAAGCACCCCGAACATATGGAATTTAAAAACGTACTGCAATCTCCTCGTGATAAACTGCCGAAACGATAAGTTTTATAGGCTAACTGCAGACGTCCTAGAAATATTATGTGTTATTATATTTTATATTATTATATCATAATTTTTTTTGGCAACTAAACATTGCAACATTGCAACTAGTATGTAGAATGTAAGTTCAACATGACAACAATCACGGCCCGGTCGCCCAGCCAGCGCGGCGCGGCGCGGCACGGCGGCGCGGTGTAAATTATTATTTTTAACCATGTTCCACCACTCCGATTGATTTGAAAAAAATATGTGTTAAAAAAGAAAATCTAGAGATGTTTTTGCGAAAATATAAAAGTGGGTATCTCAGAACTATCACCCCCAAAAAATTCATAAAAAATTCAAAAATTTTTTATCGGGTTTTTTTAACCACAAAAATTACTTAAAATTTTCTTAAACTTGTCTAAACAATGTTTACAACATACATTTTTTTCATTAAAATCGGTCCAACCATTTTCGAAAAAAACCACTTTCTTTATTTTTCTTTCCCCCTGCATAACTCCCCAAAAAATGCAATTTTGTAGCTAATATTTGAGGAAGTTTTACATCTCAAGGGTGCCAACTAATAATATCAATTTGAGCTCGATTAGTGCGAAGGCAGATTTCACCTGCTTATTCCGCTATGCCCTTTTATTACAAAAACTTGGCGCCGCTAAACCGAATAATTTGCCAGCTCTCTTTCTTTTTCTTTTGTACGTGCATCTGAATGTGTGAGTGCGTGCGTGCGCGCGTGTGCGAGCACGTGTGTATGTGTGTTAGTATATAATTTTATTATAAGAAAGCAATTTTTAATCTCTCAGTTTCTTATGCGTGCGTACGTTCGAATGTCCCCCCCTCCTCTCCCTCTCCCCTCTCCCTCTCTTCCTCTCCCCCTCCCTTTCCCTTTCCCCCTCTCTCTCCCTCCCTTTCCCTCACCCTCTCTCTCTCTCTCTCTTTCTCTCTCTCACGCGTGCGCGCGTACGTGTATAATGTTACACGTATATAATGCCATTACGATTTCTATTGTAAGAAATTGTAATTTCAAGTAATTATTATTTTATTATGCAAGTTAGATTATAAAAAAGCTATTTTGTATTAAAGCAAATTATTCGGTTTAGCGGCGTCAAGTTTTTGTAATAAAATTTGTATTAAAATATTTATTTGTAATTTTTGAACAAATAATTATTTTGTAAAAGTGGATGTTTTAGTTCGTATGAACATCCATTTTCATAGTTGGCGCATTTTCTAAATTTCATAATTTTTGTAGAAAATTAACTTTTTGTTCTTTTTGGGGGGAAAGACAATTTTATTCTTTGTAGCGCACATTTGTAACGCCAAATAAAAATTATTTTGTACAAAAATAGATTTTTGAGGGCGTTTCATGCGCGCGTATACTTGGCGCTTTTTTATACCTTTTTTTAAAAAGGTAGTGTTACGTTCAGCCTTATGGGATTTTAACTCTTTTAGGTAGGAAGGATATTTCAGGGAGAACAGGTAAGGCAGGGAAGAACGTAACAAAACGTGTAGAATTCCCATAGGCACACAATTAAGAGAGGGTAAATGCCTCGGGTCGTACGCACTTTTTATGACTCAAAAATATAGGTCAACGTGTCGATAGGCCCGCTATAACCCGTTTCAAGTCGTACATCCGTCGGTCCAAATTTCGAGTCAACAAATTGAATCGCTTTAACTCGGGATCGGACCAGGTGCAGTCTTTGTTCGGGATAAGGGGAGGTCGTTATTAATTAAAATAAATGATAAAATTTATGTAACAAAAAAAATAACGAATTATTTATTCTAAATTTCCCAAAAAGTTATAAAAATATAAATAGGCGCTGATGTCGATATTTAACATAATTTGTTGGCTATGAGTTTATGAAAATTAAGTTACAATAATGGTTCTAAATAAATTTTGCAAGAGTTTAAAAGTTTTTAAAAAATACGCAAAGGATTATTATTAGAGTTTTCAAATACGCAAAAGGTTATAAAAATAGATTTTCGGTTGAGTTTACAAAAGTTTTAAAGTTTAACAAAGGGTTATTAATAAAGTTTTAAAAAAATACTCAAAAGTTATCCTTCTATAAATAGGCATGTTAAAAATCGATACGCGCATCTCTCGAAGTCTTCTCGAAAGTCTCGAATTAATTGTTGACTCTTTTCCGCGATGATCTGATTGTTCTCTCGCTTAGCTCACTTCGTGCTGCGAGAGCTGTCAGCGCGGAGATCACATGTTGCATAAGATAAATGTAATGGTAATGACAGCTCGCAAGTGACAGCAGTGAATGATAGATTGTGAATAATAGATATAAAAAAAAATGGTATATATAT
>NW_023415583.1:0-1000 GCF_013373865.1 Monomorium pharaonis | reverse complement strand
CTGAGTGAACATCTCTGCCTCACCCCTTTCGCCGTTCAAAAACTTCCCTAAATCCCTCCCCACCTTTTACTTCTCGTTTCCTTAACGGTTTCCACCTTCTCCACTCTTTCTATTAACCCCTTTTTGATCCCTCTCTCCTTCATTCCTCTGAGTAGCACTTTCCCCTATCCACCGAATCGAAAGCAACTTTTAGGTCTATGAACAACACGACTAATTTACTTCCTTTTCTTCGTATCTGTCTATTTGCTAGATAATTCAGCACGTATATATTACCTATTGCTCTCATTCCTTCTAAAACCCGTTTAATTTTGTGGGATAATTTCTTTTCTTTCCGTTTCTTTTTTTAGCCTTCTCACGATAATTAATGTGTAGACTTTATATAAATTTCGCATTAGCGTCACCCCCTATAATCTTCCACCCCGTTTCCCTTTCTTCTTGTACTTTCGGTGTAACAAATATATTTTTTGGAATCGTTTCTGCCCAAGGAGTAGAACTCGCGAAAGGAGAGCTGAAGACCGGGTCTACAAGTTACTAACAAGGGAACGGACAAAACTGTTCCTTACCGATTTTAATGAGCTTTAGATATGTAGAACATGAAAAAATATTAGACCCATATTTTTTTTAGCGGCGTATCTCGACGTTTAGGGGTTGAAACCACCCCTCGAAAATAGCACGTTTTTTGGTTTTTGGCGAATATCTTTGAAAATAAGGTTTATGAAAAAATGAATTATACAAAAGTTTTATGGTATTTTATATTCTTTACAATAGTATATTTAGATTTTCAAGGTCCATCCTGCCTTTCCTTTATTTACAATGCAAAATAAGGTCTGCAATTGAGATTCAAATGATAAAAATTTGATTCCGTTCATGAAACATTGTTCTTAAAAACATTTCAACGGATAATGAGCGATTAAAACCTTTTGAGGATTATTCAGGAAGGCGATTTTGATGATATATGTTAAAGTCAAAGTCACTGGTGAGGCCTCTTCTATTCAACATT
>NW_023415582.1:0-24807 GCF_013373865.1 Monomorium pharaonis | reverse complement strand
ATTAAGGTAACCTTTTTAGTGATTTGCCAGAGGACATAAACGACATCGGACCCGTCTTCGAATTTACATGCCCTTGGATTGCGTCTATGAAATAACGCTCTTCACTGTGACCGGAAGTGAGAACGCGAGAATTTTTTGTGGCTACCGGAGAAATGAACTCACGTACCTTTGTTGCCCTTTTTCACAGTCGCCAGCTCCTTTAACCTGCCCAGGAGCAAGGAATCGGATGTTCCGGATCTGCTGGATCTGCCAGAACGCCGTCTCTGCAACGCAGTCTTCCGCAACGCCGCAGAATCAACAAATTTTTAGGTTATAAGTTTATTCAATATCACATGCACTTTACTCTGCTTTTGCACTTAGGATCATGCACTTGATTTGTTATTAATTCTTTTTTATGTTTCAGATGCTGCCGCTGTCCATCGGATTCACCAGGCCCGCCGTCATCCTCCAGGAACGTCTCCAGGTAAGTATTTCTAGGTTATGTGCCTGTACTACGCTCAGGTTGTTAATAGGATGTTGCTTTATTTCAGGTTCGCCAGGTATCACCTCAGGAACTAGGATCGGATCCTTCACACGTGGGTAAGTAATAATTCTTTGTCTTGTAATAAAACAATAAAAAGTCAAGTTTATTCAATTCTTGCAGAAATGAATCATCACAAAGTCACCCGAACGCGTCGCTTTGATTCACACTCGTTTCGGTATGTTTATTAATCAAGGTGGTAGGTTGACAACACCCGTACGCGACGCTTATTCACAATCGGGTTATCGACTTGCACTCGCGTTAGCAACGCGATGAGAGCTTACTAGCATTCGGCTCTAAGATATTAATTACGCGGGACGCTCGCTGCGTAATTCCCCGCGGAACTCACGCACGCTCGTACGCCTACTGGTTTCGGCGTCGGAACACACACACACACTCGTATCTCCCGACAACGCTACGTGGGATGTTAACGATACAAGCTATATGTCGTCGTGACTCTAACCAAGCTCTCTGATTTTGCTCGATGAAAAGTCCGCGCGCGAAAAGCTCTCGAGAACTCCTCGCATCGGCTTTTATACTCGGGAGCCTAATTTCCCCCATCCGGGTTGTTTCGCCAATCACCGCGCAGCAGGGACGCCGGCAGAGCGAGTCTTCCCCCTCCAGAGGCCGTTGGTCCAATCCCCGTTGATCGGCGATGTCGCATGGCAGGATGGCAGAAGGCATCCCCTCTACTGGTTGGCCGGCCAATCACGAACAGGCTCGCAATTGCACCAAAGTTCAGCCAGGGTTGCACGTTTTCACTCTGTGTGCTCCCCGAGATGTTTTTTGTTATTGCACTTAAAAGTGCAGGTTCGGCGGTTTTAGTGGCACTCGAACCAAACTTATCAAAATACTTAAAATTGATATACAAACAGAAAATATTATGAAATGGTAATGAGCATGCAGTATGCGTATGCTATAAGAAAAGAAATGAATAATCTAAGAATAATAATCATGAAACTTGATAACAAATATACTACGAGATTTGACTCGATTTCGTACATGTTCGTAGGTCGTTGCTACTTCGTGAGCATGCACTATTAGGTATAATAAGATGGTTAAGACTAAAATAAGACAAAGTAAATTGAACAGTCTCATATATTATGTGCGTATTATACGCATTCGTCTCTCGCGTATATTATTAATACAGAACATAAAATCTTTACCACGCACGCTAAACTCGCGCTATGGATTAACAACATAACGTCTTACATGCTACCATTGGCATTTTTATGAAAAGATTGATTCACCGGGAATCTACTAAGAAACTTAACCTAATGACTATAAAACGTTGATATAGTTGAAAGAACAAGTTATTATAAAAAATATATGAAATAATATAAACAAAATGAAATAAAATTAATAAACTTAAACGTGTGTTCGCGCTCTTTTAGTTCTCGCGCGATTTTGAGTAAGCTGTGGCGTTAACGTTAACGTTTGTGGGCGTCTTCGGGCGCGTCCGTTCGTCTCAGTGTAACACTCAAGACGCTCTTCCCCTGAATGGTTCTGGACTCCGTTTTCGTTGCCTCGAAATATGTCGTCTCGCCGCTCCTTGGAGGCTGTTTCGACGTGGACGCCACCGGCTGAGGGGAGCCCTTTGGAGTCGGTCGCAAGGTTAGGTTAGGTTAGGTTAGGTTTAAGGGTTTCTGCAGGATTTTTTTTTTATTTAGCATTTTTTACGTATTCTTGGGGACCCCCCCAACATCCCCACAGTGTTCGTTTGTCAATCATTTAGCTCTAGCGCCCTGTACAATTCGTTTTATGAAACTTGAAATTTTTGAAGGCTTGTATCTCGATTGGAACGATATATACAGTGGTTTTGACACTTGGTCCTTGTAGATCTTGACGAGAGGAGCAACTTTGGTCCTCTGGTCCAAACTCGTATCTCTTACCGTTTGGCCGGCGCAAGCGTTTGAAATTTCGAGAATTTCAAAAAGTAATAATTTTTTAACTTTCGCATTTTTCCCTTATAGAAATCGACGAGAGGAGCAATTTTGGTCCTCTCGCCCAACCTCGTATCTCTTACCGTTTAGCCTGTACAATTCGTTGAAATTTTTTTTTTTCGTCCACCGGACTTTGGCACTTTTTTCTTATAGATCTCGACGTGGGGAGCATTTTTGGTCCTCTTGGTCAACCTCGTATCTTTCACCGTTTGGCTTGCACGGCTGTCACAGCGTCAGTTTGCTAGTTTAAATTTTTGTAAAATTTTTTTAACGCTGGAAACGAATTCTCAACACCTTTCCCTTTCACCTCGCGTTTGGTTCACAATCCTACGATTTTTTTTCAATCTTTGGAAGCTAATCAAAGTTTGATAAGTAGTCCTACAAAGGAAATCAAAAAATGGTATCTATAAAGTATATACCAGTCGATTCAGAACGTCGAGAAACGCGTTTTGGCACCTTAAATTTTGGACCAATTTTTGGAATTTTTGAAATTTTTTTTTTCGTCCACCGGACTTTGGCACTTTTTTCTTATAGATCTCGACGTGGGGAGCATTTTTGGTCCTCTTGGTCAACCTCGTATCTTTCACCGTTTGGCTTGCACGGCTGTCACAGCGTCAGTTTGCTAGTTTAAATTTTTGTAAAATTTTTTTAACGCTGGAAACGAATTCTCAACACCTTTCCCTTTCACCTCGCGTTTGGTTCACAATCCTACGATTTTTTTTCAATCTTTGGCAGCTAATCAAAGTTTGATAAGTAGTCCTACAAAGGAAATCAAAAAATGGTATCTATAAAGTATATACCAGTCGATTCAGAACGTCGAGAAACGCGTTTTGGCACCTTAAATTTTGGACCAATTTTTGGAATTTTTGAAATTTTTTTTTTCGTCCACCGGACTTTGGCACTTTTTTCTTATAGATCTCGACGTGGGGAGCATTTTTGGTCCTCTTGGTCAACCTCGTATCTTTCACCGTTTGGCTTGCACGGCTGTCACAGCGTCAGTTTGCTAGTTTAAATTTTTGTAAAATTTTTTTAACGCTGGAAACGAATTCTCAACACCTTTCCCTTTCACCTCGCGTTTGGTTCACAATCCTACGATTTTTTTTCAATCTTTGGCAGCTAATCAAAGTTTGATAAGTAGTCCTACAGAGGAAATCAAAAAATGGTATCTATAAAGTATATACCAGTCGATTCAGAACGTCGAGAAACGCGTTTTGGCACTTTAAATTTTGGACCAATTTTTGGAATTTTTGGAATTTTTTTGAAATTTTTTTTTTTTGAAATTTTTTTTTAAGTCCCTAGTCTTATGAGTGGTTGGAAAAATCGGTCAAGTTACGACTATACCAATCGATTCAGAACGTCGAAAAACGCGTTTTGGCACTACAAATTTTTGACCGATTTTTGGAATTTTTGGAATTTTTTTTTTTTTTTTTTTTTTTGAAATTTTTCTAAGTCCCTAGTCTTACATTTGGTTGGAAAAACCGGTCAAGTTACGACTGTACCAATCGATTCAGAAGGTCGAGAAACGCGTTTTGGCACGACAAATTTTGGACCGATTTTTGGAATTTTTTTTTTTTAAATTTTTTTTTTTTTTTTTTTTTTTGAGACCTAACCTTTCGAGACGAAACTTTAATATTCCAGACCTAACCTTTTTCCAGACCTAACCTTTTTGAGACCTAACCTTTTTTTTTTTTTTTTTTTTTTTTAAGATTCGACTTTGACCTTTGGAGACCTAACTCCCCCTCTTTGAAGTTAGGTCTCGACTTTGGGTATTTTCAATGTGGTGGTTGCGGTTTGATTGGCAGTCCTAACCGAGTTGAGTTTGGGTTTGGGTTTGGGTTTGGGTTTGGGTTTGGTTTGGTTTGGTTTGGTTTGGTTTGGTTTGGGTTTGGGTTTGGGTTTGGGTTTGGGTTTAGGTTTGGGTTTGGGTTTGGGTTTGGGTTTGGGTTTGGGTTTGGGTTTGGGTTTGGGTTTGGGTTTGGGTTTGGGTTTGGGTTTGGGTTTGGGTTTGGGTTTGGGTTTGGGTTTGGGTTTGGGGTTAGGTTAGGTTAGGTTAGGTTAGGTTAGGTTAGGTTAGGTTAGGTTAGGTTAGGTTAGGTTAGGTTAGGTTAGGTTAGGTTAGGTTAGGTTAGGTTACGCGGGGAGCGGCGGGCCCCCTTCCGGGGGCTCTAGCCCGGTACTGGGCGGGGCCGCTGCCGCTGTTGCTGCGGCGGCGACCGAGGGGCCTATGGAGGTGGACCCCTTGCCGGAGGGGGGCGGGGGGCCGCCCCTGCCGCAGAGGGAATCGCGGGACGACCCTAAGGGCGCGGAGGACGCCTCGTTGAGTGTCCACAATGCGCCTTAGGGTCGTCCAGGCGAACCTCAACCACGCCCGCCGTGCCCAGGACCTGTTTATGCAGCGGCTCCTGGAGCGCGGCGGGGCGGTCGGGGTGGTTGCGGAGCCGTACCGGGTCCCGCCGGGGGACCCCGTTTGGCTCCGCAATGACGGCGGCACCGTAGCGGTAACGTGGCCGCGCGGTGCTGCCGTCTCCTTTGGGATGGGGGGACAGGGGGCCTCCTATGTGTGGGCCCGGGGGGGGAGGTGGACATCGTCGCGGTGTACCTCCCTCCCTCCTGGCCTCTTCGGCGGGTCCAGCAACAGCTGGACGAATTGGGGGCTCGCATCAGAGCCTCCCTGGGACGGCCGACCCTGGTGGCGGGGGACTTCAACGCAAAAGCCGCGTCTTGGGGTTCCCCGCACACCGATGTCAGGGGGGAGGTCGTTGAGCACTGGGCGGCGGAACTTGGCCTCGTCCTGCTCAACGTCGGCGGAGTCCCGACGTGCGTGGCGTGGAGGGGGGAGTCTATCGTGGACCTCACGTGGGCCTCCCCCTCTGCGCGTCCGTGGGTTAGGGACTGGCGCGTCGTGGACGACGTCGAAACGTTGTCGGACCACCGATACATAGAGATGGAGATCGCGGTGGGCCGGGGAAGGGCCCCGGGGGGATGGCGGGACCGGCGCCGGGACGCGCCCGGGCCGTTTAAAAGGTGGGCCGTGGGGAGGCTGGATTGCGACCGGCTCCGCGGCTTCCTCGAGGCTGGGACGTGGTCGGGCGCCGGGGGCCCTCCGCCTGGGGCGGACCGCGCGGAGTGCGGGGCGCGTGCCCTGTCGGGTCTTCTCGCCCGGGCGTGCGACTTCGCGATGCCCAGGGTGGGACGACAGGTCCGGCGGTCGGTGTACTGGTGGTCCGACGAGCTGGCCGGGCTGCGGCGGGCCGCGGTTACGGCCAGGAGAGGCTGGACGAGAGCCAGGAGGAGAAGGGGCTCCTCCCCGTCGCCCGGGCTCCTCGCCACCGTCGAGGAGGCCTGGGATGGGTACAGGGCCGCGAGGAGGCTTCTTGGCCGCGCTATAGCCGCGGCCAAAAATAGGGCCTGGGAGGAGCTCCTCCGCACCATCGACGACGATCCGTGGGGGAGACCCTATCGGATCGTCATGGGTAAGATGGTGCGGGGGAGCGGGGCCCCTCCTCCCCCGCGTGCCGGGGGAGGAGGGGACCCGATGAGGGAAATCGTGGAGGCCCTCTTCCCGGCGGATCCGGCGGAAGCCGGGCCGCCGCCGGCTGGGCGGAGCCAACGAGGGCCCCCCCCGGACGGCGAAGAGTGGAGGGTCTCCGCGAATGAGATCCGCGAGGCCATCAGGCGGCTCCGGGGTGGGGGGGTGAAAGCCCCCGGCCCGGATGGTATCCCTGGGCGGGTAATCGCCTGCTCGGGTGGCCTGCTGGAGGGCTCTCTCCGCCGGGTTTACGACGCCTGCCTGGAGGGGGGGGTTTTCCCCGGGGTGTGGAAGGAGGCGCGCCTCGTGCTCCTCCCGAAGGAGGGCAGGCCGCCCGGGGACCCCTCGAGTTACCGCCCGATTTGCCTTTTGGGCGAGCTCGGGAAGGTGCTCGAGAGGGTATTGGCCTCGCGGATCTTACGGTGCCTGGGGGCCGACGGGGCTCGTGGTTTACACGAGTCCCAGTTCGGCTTTAGGCGGGGGAGGTCCACCATCGACGCCATCGGGGAGGTGGAGTCGATGGTGGCCCGCGGCATGGAGGAGGGGGGGGGGGTTGATCGCGGTGTCCCTAGACATCAAAAACGCTTTCAACTCCCTCCCCTGGTGTCACATCAGGGGGGCACTGAGGAGGGGGGGGGTGCCTCCGTACCTCCGTAGGGTGGTGCGGAGCTACCTCTCCAATAGGTGGCTGTTGGTGGGGGCGGGGCCCGGCGAGCCGGCTCGCCGGGTCCCGGTGACGCGCGGGGTCCCGCAGGGGTCGGTGTTAGGGCCGCTCTTGTGGATCCTCGCGTTCGACAGCGTCCTCAGGGTCCCCCTGCCCCCCGGTTGCCGGGTCGTGTGTTACGCGGATGACACACTAGTCCTGGCGGCTGGGGGAGAAAGATGGGAGGCGGAGGCGCGGGCGGGCGATGCGGTGGCCGCCGTGGTCGGACGCATCGGGGCCTTGGGCCTTCGCGTCTCGGTCGATAAGACCGGGGCGATGGCCTTCGGCCCGGGGAGGGCGAGGCCCGGGTTCGTCCAGGTGGCGGGCGGCCGAGTGGAGATCGGCCGCTCCATCCGGTACCTGGGCCTGGTGTTGGACGACCGCGGGCGATACCGCGAGCACTTTGCTCGCCTCGCGCCTCGCCTGGGGAAAGCCGCGGCGGCGCTGTCGCGGTTGCTCCCCAATGTGGGGGGCCCGGGGGGGGGGACCCGACGGCTGTACGCGTCGGTGGTCCTCTCCATGGCGCTCTACGGAGCGCCAATCTGGGCCCGGGAGGGGAGAGGGGTCGACCTGGACCGGGCGATGGCCCCCCTGCGTCCGGTCGAGCGCAGGATGGCCGTTCGCCTGTCCAGGTCGTACCGTACGGTGGCGGTGGCGGCCGGCGCCGTCCTCGCGTGTGTCCCGCCCTGGGACCTGGTCGCGCGGGCTAGGGCCGACGCGTACTGGGCCCTTAGGGCGGCGAGGCTGCGCGGAGGGGGGGAGGTGACCGCGGGGGCCGTGGGTGAGGCGAGGGAGGCCGCCCGCCGGGAGATGATGGCGCGGTGGAAGCGCCGGCTCCTGGCGGGGGACCTCCGGTACGGCCGCAGAACTGTGGAGGCGGTCGGCCCGCTTTTGGATCAGTGGGTCGACGTGGCGAGGGGAAGGGTCACCTTCCATGTGGCGCAGGTGGTCTCCGGGCACGGGTGCTTCGGGGACTACCTGTGCCGCATAGGCAAAGAGGGCGGCGCTGGCTGCCACCAGTGCGGGGACGCGGCCGACTCGGCGCAGCACGCCTTGTCGGCGTGTCCCGCGCACAACGAGGCGAGGCGGGCGTTGGTGGAGACCATTCGCCCGTCGGACCTCTCCCTGGGGGCGGTCGTGCGGGTCGCGACCGCCTCCCGGGAAAATTGGAGGGCGTTCGCCTCCTTCTGCTCCGCGATCATGGAGCGGAGGGAGGCGGACGAGAGGGTAAGGAGGGGGGAGGTTAGTCCACCCTCCTCGCCCTCTGCGGATGGGCGGGGCGGTGACGAGGGTCGCCGCCGCCGCTGTCTCCGGGGGATCCCGGCGCATCTTAGAGATGCGGGGATTACCCGGAGGGGAGAGGGATGACGGTATGGGGGGGCTGCGGGGGGGACGACCGGACGCAACTAGCGTCGGGCTTCCTCCACCGTTTGCCTCCCCGCCGTCGATCGGATAGCCGGGGGGGCTCTCGCTGGAGCGAGGGCCCTTACTTGGGATGGTCGGCGGGGGCAGGAGTGGGGTGTCGGGCGCCTGGGCCCGCGTGCCTTCTTTGGGAGGGGCGGGCCTGGTGGCCCCCCCCCTCCTTTCCCTGCTGAGGACGCGCCGCTCCGGTTGATGGGAGCGGTGACGTTGAGAGGCGGAACGGGCGGGGCGGCGCTGCGTCGATAGCGTCGACGACGGCGGCGCCGCCTCGCCCTCCCCCGGCCCGCGTTGTTGGAGCCTGACGCTGGCCGGGGTGTGTAGGCGGGTGGACGGGCGAGCGCGTCGTGTGATGCCGCCCGTTTGCCCGCCCCCCTCCGCCCGGTACCGGGGTGTTGGAACCGGGCGAGAGGCATGATGCTGCGCGCCCCCCCCTCTGAATCTCTCCCCCACGTCGGGGAGCGGAGGGAGGGGTGCGCAGTCGGGGTAGGCGGCCTTCGCGACAAGTTCGGGGCGGGGACCGGGATCCCCGTTCGGCTGACCGACCCCGGCGGGAGGTAGACTCGGGGGGTAGATGGCCCCCCTCGGGTTGGGGAGGGGCGGGAGGGGGTTTTGTCCCCTTCCCGTCCCTTCACGGGAGGAAGGGTCGCCGGACCCATAAGGCGCGGGCTCCCCGGAAGTAATGCTACAGCGGTTCCCGGGGAGCTCGATAAAACGTCCAGACGGCCATCCGGAGTGGTTTTAGTCGGTAGGCCTGCCCGTTGCACTCCGAGGGTGCGAGACCGCACAGGTCCGATTCGCATCCGAGGGGGCGGGAGTCCGACATACCCCGGGCCCTTCCCGGAGGCCCGGGGATCCATGAGGATTTCCACTCCGTCAAAAAAAAAAAAAAAAAAAAAAAAAAGGTTAGGTTAGGTTAGGTTAGGTTAGGTTAGGTTAGGTTAGGTTAGGTTAGGTTAGGTTAGGTTAGGTTAGGTTAGGTTAGGTTAGGTTAGGTTCCCTCTCGTTGTGCGCCACCTTGTCGTGGTGAGAGGGCTCTCCCGGTGGCTCTGGGCCCCGATCCTGGGCGGACTTGTCCGCTTGGGAGACGGGCCGCGGGCCGCTGGGGGTCTAAGAGCGCACGGTGCGGGGCCCGCCCGGGTCTTCGACCTGGATGGTTCCCGCACAAGAGGTGGCCAGCGACTCCTTAGGGCTCCCCGCTAGAGGGGATAAGTCCCATCGCTGGTAGGGGATGGGGACCCCGACTTCAAACCCCCGGTGAACCGGCACCGTTAGGGGAGGATTTCTATCCTCCCCCCGGTTCGGGGAGTCCCGATCCTTTGGGGGGGCCCAGGGAGAGGGAACCTGGGGGGGAGCGCCGGAGAGGGGGGGCCCTCCATTTGGAGAACCCCGCTTCCTCTCTTTGGCGCGTGGGGGGGAGGGGGTGGCGGTGGTGGGGTGTGTGGGGGGGGCTCCGCCTTTCGGGGCCCCTTCTCCTCCCTCTTCCGCCTCCCTTTCCTTTCCCCGGGGATGGGTATGTGACTGGGGAGGTCGCCGGGGCCGCCCGGACGTTTCCGGGGTCGGGGCCCGGCGACAAGGGATGGGACGGTTCCCGGGGCCGCTCGGACTTACTCCGAGGTCGGGGCCCGGGGATTGGGCCGCCGGGGCCGCTTGGGGGTAACCCGAGGTCTGGGCCTGGCGGCGACGTGGGACGGGTAACCCGTCGGGACGGCTCCTGCGTCCCCTCGAAGTCGTCCCGGCGGGTAGGCGGAGCTCCCTCTCCGTGGAGGGCATTGCCCCGCGGAGGGGGGGCGTGCCGGTCGCCACGGCGGGCAAGTCCCTGGAGGAGGCGCAGCCTCCTGGGACCCATCCGTCCGTGGGGCCCCCCGGGTGGCGCCACCCATCACGGTGCCCGGGACGTCGGAGGCCCGGGACCCCTGAAAGCCCGCGATGCCGTGGGCCTTGATGCCCCGGTCCGCGGGTCAGTAAGGGGCGGGAGCCCAGTGCCGGGGATGGTTATTCCCCCGGCCCGAGGCATATGCCGACCCCCCGGGGGAACTCGGGGCCCCGTCCCGGGGCCAATTTATTGGTCCTCGGGTGGGTGAGGGCACGCCCGGTCGGTGGAGCCGTGATGGGAAGCGGGATACTCTACATTTCTTTTCATAATGTCTTTTGTGTCGGGTAAGGGGAAGCGCTATAAGCGCAGATTAGGATTAGCGAGTGACTCCGAGTCGGAGGAGGAGTCCCACGCGGATGAGGGCCGCTCACGAAAGTTGGCCAGAGGCGAGACTGCCGCGGGAGGCAGGGAGGGAGGCGTCTCGCCAGCGCCGTCGCTGGTCTCCACGGTGGCCGAAATTTCGGACACTGTGTTGGACAGCGGCGGTGAGCCATCAGTGGGCGGGGGTGGCCCCGTCAAGGAGGGAGAGAAGGGAAAGGGGAGGGGGAGGCCAGCCACCACAGGCGATTTTGCTCAATTGGCTCGGGCCAAGGAGCGCCTGGTGGAGGCTTCCCGTAAGGAGTTGGCCCTAGAGGAAGAAAGGGCCATACTGGACCCCATGACCGGGCTTTCGGAGAAGCTCCGGAAACAGGGGTCCGGTATGATGGAAAGGTACGCGGAGGAGTACCGGAGGGCGCCGGTCAATGACCTGGCTGCTGCTATCGCGATGAGTGTCGAGGCCGTGCTTAAGTGCACTGGAATTTCCAAGGGCCTAAAAGGCAGCATCGCGAAGCAAATTAGGGAGGAGACCTGCAGGGCAGCGGCGTGTGCTACGCTGCTGTCGCTGCAGGCTCAAAAGCCGCCGGAGGAGAGGGAGGCCGATGAGATGGCCGCTCTCCGGAGAGAGTTGGAGGCCGCTCGGAAAGAGAGCGGCCAGCTCAGGGAGGAGAACCGGGCCCTCCGGGATAGGGCGGCCGAACTGCCGTCCTTGGAGCGGCGACAGGCGGCCGCTAGGTTTGGATCGCCGTCCCCGCACGGGGGGACTCGTGAGACGCGGCTCTCTCTGCCGTGCGTCGAGGGACACACGGCGATGGACATGGACCCGCCCCCTTCCCCGCCGCGGTCGGTGGGGAGAGGCGAGGGCGGGCCGGTCCTGGGCGAGGGGACCCGCGGGACGGGGGGGGGACCGGGCGGCGGGGGCGGCGGCGGGTTGGTCGCGCTCCCCCCGCTCGTGCTCCCCACGCTGGGGGGGAGGGAGAGGAGCATCCCGGACGAGGGGGCCGTGAGCGCCCAAATTGGGCGCTTGCTCGCCGGGGTGGACCTCAAAGCGGCCTTCATGGCCCGGCTGGACGCCATTTTTGGGGAGTGGCTGGCCGAGAGACCCGGGGTGGTGGCCGCAGCCGCGGGTCGGGGGGCCCGCCGGTCCGGCGGCGTCGGGGGGGGTGGGCCGTCCGCGGCTGGTCCGCTGGGCGGCCCCTCCCTCCCCGTCGCCGGCGGGACGGCTGGGGCCCCTTCTCCTCCTCCTCCCGGGGGTGAGGGCGGCGATGGGGACGGCGGCGGCAAGGGTCGCCAAAAAAAGAAGAGGAAGAAAAAGGGGGGCAGGGGACCCGGGGGCTCGGGTGCGGGCACCTCTGGTCCTGCGCCGGCGGGGGCTGCTGCGCCGGGCCCGCCGGCCGTTGGGCCGGCGGGCGCGGGCGGGGCGGCCTCCGGCGCGGGCCCCGCCCCGGTTCCTCCGGGGGGCGGCGGGGCGACTCGCTCGTATGCGAGCGTCGCCTCCGCCGCCCCCTCGGGGGCCCGGGGTGGTGCTGCCCGGCGGGGTAAGGATAAAGGTAAGGGTAAGGGCGGTGCTGCCGGGGATGGGCGGGGGGCTCCGGTGCCCTCCGCCCCCCCGGCGGCAGCCGCCGACGTGACGGTGCGACGCGCGTCGGGTGGCAAGGCGAGGAGGACGCCGGCCACCCGGGCGGTCGCCGTCACGTGCGAGGATGGGGCCTATGCGGAGACCCTGAGGGAGGCCAGGTCAAAGATAGACCTGGCGTCTCTCGGGGTCTCCGAGGTCAGGCCCAGAAGGGCGCAGACAGGGGCTCTGCTCCTGGAAGTCCCCAATAGGGACGGCCAGGACGGAGCCGACCGCCTGGCGGAGAAACTCCGCCAGGTGTTGGAAGGAAAGAAGGGTGTTAGGGTCACCCAGCCGGTCAAAATGGCCGAACTTAGGCTGGGTGGCCTGGAGGAATCGGTCACGCCCGACGAAATCAGTCGGGCGTTGGCCGACAAAGGGGGGTGTCCTGTCGGGGACATTAAGTTGGGGGAGCCCAGGAGAGCCCCGGGCGGCCTCTTCACCGTCTGGGCGCGATGCCCCTTGGCGGCGGCGAACCGGATCGCCGCCGTCGATGGGGGGCGCCTAGTGGTGGGGGGCTGGTTCCGGGTGCGGGCGGAGCTCCTGGGCGTGCGCCCTCTGCAGTGCTTTAGATGCCTGCAGAGGGGGCACGTCAGGAGCGTATGCGGTAGCAAGGAGGACAGGAGTGACACTTGCTACCGCTGCGGGGGAGCGGGGCACCGGGCGGCCGGGTGTACGGCGCCCGTAAAATGCCCCGTGTGCGCGAGGGCGGGCCGCCCGTGCGGTCACCGAGTGGGCGGTCCGCAGTGCGGCGCCCCGGTGGTCCGGGGCGGCCTGCCTCCGGCGCGGGAGGCGCGCTCGGGCGCTGCCGCGCCGGGGAACGCGGGGAGCGGCGGGCCCCCTTCCGGGGGCTCTAGCCCGGTACTGGGCGGGGCCGCTGCCGCTGTTGCTGCGGCGGCGACCGAGGGGCCTATGGAGGTGGACCCCTTGCCGGAGGGGGGCGGGGGGCCGCCCCTTGCCGCAGAGGGAATCGCGGGACGACCCTAAGGGCGCGGAGGACGCCTCGTTGAGTGTCCACAATGCGCCTTAGGGTCGTCCAGGCGAACCTCAACCACGCCCGCCGTGCCCAGGACCTGTTTATGCAGCGGCTCCTGGAGCGCGGCGGGGCGGTCGGGGTGGTTGCGGAGCCGTACCGGGTCCCGCCGGGGGACCCCGTTTGGCTCCGCAATGACGGCGGCACCGTAGCGGTAACGTGGCCGCGCGGTGCTGCCGTCTCCTTTGGGATGGGGGGACAGGGGGCCTCCTATGTGTGGGCCCGGGGGGGGGAGGTGGACATCGTCGCGGTGTACCTCCCTCCCTCCTGGCCTCTTCGGCGGGTCCAGCAACAGCTGGACGAATTGGGGGCTCGCATCAGAGCCTCCCTGGGACGGCCGACCCTGGTGGCGGGGGACTTCAACGCAAAAGCCGCGTCTTGGGGTTCCCCGCACACCGATGTCAGGGGGGAGGTCGTTGAGCACTGGGCGGCGGAACTTGGCCTCGTCCTGCTCAACGTCGGCGGAGTCCCGACGTGCGTGGCGTGGAGGGGGGAGTCTATCGTGGACCTCACGTGGGCCTCCCCCTCTGCGCGTCCCTGGGTTAGGGACTGGCGCGTCGTGGACGACGTCGAAACGTTGTCGGACCACCGATACATAGAGATGGAGATCGCGGTGGGCCGGGGAAGGGCCCCGGGGGGATGGCGGGACCGGCGCCGGGACGCGCCCGGGCCGTTTAAAAGGTGGGCCGTGGGGAGGCTGGATTGCGACCGGCTCCGCGGCTTCCTCGAGGCTGGGACGTGGTCGGGCGCCGGGGGCCCTCCGCCTGGGGCGGACCGCGCGGAGTGCGGGGCGCGTGCCCTGTCGGGTCTTCTCGCCCGGGCGTGCGACTTCGCGATGCCCAGGGTGGGACGACAGGTCCGGCGGTCGGTGTACTGGTGGTCCGACGAGCTGGCCGGGCTGCGGCGGGCCGCGGTTACGGCCAGGAGAGGCTGGACGAGAGCCAGGAGGAGAAGGGGCTCCTCCCCGTCGCCCGGGCTCCTCGCCACCGTCGAGGAGGCCTGGGATGGGTACAGGGCCGCGAGGAGGCTCCTTGGCCGCGCTATAGCCGCGGCCAAAAATAGGGCCTGGGAGGAGCTCCTCCGCACCATCGACGACGATCCGTGGGGGAGACCCTATCGGATCGTCATGGGTAAGATGGTGCGGGGGAGCGGGGCCCCTCCTCCCCCGCGTGCCGGGGGAGAAGGGGACCCGATGAGGGAAATCGTGGAGGCCCTCTTCCCGGCGGATCCGGCGGAAGCCGGGCCGCCGCCGGCTGGGCGGAGCCAACGAGGGCCCCCCCCGGACGGCGAAGGGTGGAGGGTCTCCGCGAATGAGATCCGCGAGGCCATCAGGCGGCTCCGGGGTGGGGGGGTGAAAGCCCCCGGCCCGGATGGTATCCCTGGGCGGGTAATCGCCTGCTCGGGCGGCCTGCTGGAGGGCTCTCTCCGCCGGGTTTACGACGCCTGCCTGGAGGAGGGGGTTTTCCCCGGGGTGTGGAAGGAGGCGCGCCTCGTGCTCCTCCCGAAGGAGGGCAGGCCGCCCGGGGACCCCTCGAGTTACCGCCCGATTTGCCTTTTGGGCGAGCTCGGGAAGGTGCTCGAGAGGGTATTGGCCTCGCGGATCTTACGGTGCCTGGGGGCCGACGGGGCTCGTGGTTTACACGAGTCCCAGTTCGGCTTTAGGCGGGGGAGGTCCACCATCGACGCCATCGGGGAGGTGGAGTCGATGGTGGCCCGCGGCATGGAGGAGGGGGGGGGGGTTGATCGCGGTGTCCCTAGACATCAAAAACGCTTTCAACTCCCTCCCCTGGTGCCACATCAGGGGGGCACTGAGGAGGGGGGGGGTGCCTCCGTACCTCCGTAGGGTGGTGCGGAGCTACCTCTCCAATAGGTGGCTGTTGGTGGGGGCGGGGCCCGGCGAGCCGGCTCGCCGGGTCCCGGTGACGCGCGGGGTCCCGCAGGGGTCGGTGTTAGGGCCGCTCTTGTGGATCCTCGCGTTCGACAGCGTCCTCAGGGTCCCCCTGCCCCCCGGTTGCCGGGTCGTGTGTTACGCGGATGACACACTAGTCCTGGCGGCTGGGGGAGAAAGATGGGAGGCGGAGGCGCGGGCGGGCGATGCGGTGGCCGCCGTGGTCGGACGCATCGGGGCCTTGGGCCTTCGCGTCTCGGTCGATAAGACCGAGGCGATGGCCTTTGGCCCGGGGAGGGCGAGGCCCGGGTTCGTCCGGGTGGCGGGCGGCCGAGTGGAGATCGGCCGCTCCATCCGGTACCTGGGCCTGGTGTTGGACGACCGCGGGCGATACCGCGAGCACTTTGCTCGCCTCGCGCCTCGCCTGGGGAAAGCCGCGGCGGCGCTGTCGCGGCTGCTCCCCAATGTGGGGGGCCCGGGGGGGGGGACCCGACGGCTGTACGCGTCGGTGGTCCTCTCCATGGCGCTCTACGGAGCGCCAATCTGGGCCCGGGAGGGGAGAGGGGTCGACCTGGACCGGGCGATGGCCCCCCTGCGTCCGGTCGAGCGCAGGATGGCCGTTCGCCTGTCCAGGTCGTACCGTACGGTGGCGGTGGCGGCCGGCGCCGTCCTCGCGTGTGTCCCGCCCTGGGACCTGGTCGCGCGGGCTAGGGCCGACGCGTACTGGGCCCTTAGGGCGGCGAGGCTGCGCGGAGGGGGGGAGGTGACCGCGAGGGCCGTGGGTGAGGCGGGGGAGGCCGCCCGCCGGGAGATGATGGCGCGGTGGAAGCGCCGGCTCCTGGCGGGGGACCTCCGGTACGGCCGCAGAACTGTGGAGGCGGTCGGCCCGCTTCTGGATCAGTGGGTCGACGTGGCGAGGGGAAGGGTCACCTTCCATGTGGCGCAGGTGGTCTCCGGGCACGGGTGCTTCGGGGACTACCTGTGCCGCATAGGCAAAGAGGGCGGCGCTGGCTGCCACCAGTGCGGGGACGCGGCCGACTCGGCGCAGCACGCCTTGTCGGCGTGTCCCGCGCACAACGAGGCGAGGCGGGCGTTGGTGGAGACCATTCGCCCGTCGGACCTCTCCCTGGGGGCGGTCGTGCGGGTCGCGACCGCCTCCCGGGAAAATTGGAGGGCGTTCTCCTCCTTCTGCTCCGCGATCATGGAGCGGAGGGAGGCGGACGAGAGGGTAAGGAGGGGGGAGGTTAGTCCACCCTCCTCGCCCTCTGCGGATGGGCGGGGCGGTGACGAGGGTCGCCGCCGCCGCTGTCTCCGGGGGATCCCGGCGCATCTTAGAGATGCGGGGATTACCCGGAGGGGAGAGGGATGACGGTATGGGGGGGCTGCGGGGGGGACGACCGGACGCAACTAGCGTCGGGCTTCCTCCATCGTTTGCCTCCCCGCCGTCGATCGGATAGCCGGGGGGGCTCTCGCTGGAGCGAGGGCCCTTACTTGGGATGGTCGGCGGGGGGAGGAGTGGGGTGTCGGGCGCCTGGGCCCGCGTGCCTTCTTTGGGAGGGGCGGGCCTGGTGGCCCCCCCCCTCCTTTCCCCGCTGAGGACGCGCCGCTCCGGTTGATGGGAGCGGTGACGTTGAGAGGCGGAACGGGCGGGGCGGCGCTGCGTCGATAGCGTCGACGACGGCGGCGCCGCCTCGCCCTCCCCCGGCCCGCGTTGTTGGAGCCCGACGCTGGCCGGGGTGTGTAGGCGGGTGGACGGGCGAGCGCGTCGTGTGATGCCGCCCGTTTGCCCGCCCCCCTCCGCCCGGTACCGGGGTGTTGGAACCGGGCGAGAGGCATGATGCTGCGCGCCCCCCCCTCTGAATCTCTCCCCCACGTCGGGGAGCGGAGGGAGGGGTGCGCAGTCGGGGTAGGCGGCCTTCGCGACAAGTTCGGGGCGGGGACCGGGATCCCCGTTCGGCTGACCGACCCCGGCGGGAGGTAGACTCGGGGGGTAGATGGCCCCCCTCGGGTTGGGGAGGGGCGGGAGGGGGTTTTGTCCCCTTCCCGTCCCTCCACGGGAGGAAGGGTCGCCGGACCCATAAGGCGCGGGCTCCCCGGAAGTAATGCTACAGCGGTTCCCGGGGAGCTCGATAAAACGCCCAGACGGCCATCCGGAGTGGTTTTAGTCGGTAGGCCTGCCCGTTGCACTCCGAGGGTGCGAGACCGCACAGGTCCGATTCGCATCCGAGGGGGCGGGAGTCCGACATACCCCGGGTTATTCCCGGAGGCCCGGGGATCCATGAGGATTTCCACTCCGTCAAAAAAAAAAAAAAAAAAAAAAAAAAAAAAAAAGGTTAGGTTAGGTTAGTAGGTTCCCTCTCGCGGTGCGCCACCTTGTCGTGGTGAGAGGGCTCCCCTGATGGTCCTTGTGGCCTTGATCCCGGGTGGACTTGTCCGCTTGGGAGACGGGCCGCGGGCCGTCGGGGGTCTAAGAGCGCACCGTACGGCCTCGGCTGTACGTGTACGGGAGGGAGAGAAGGAAAACTCTGTAAAACCCGGTGAAGGACACACTGTCAACAAACCAAATTTATGGAAGATGCCCAAAAAGAAGAAGGATGTTACCGGCCCAGGGGTACTCGGAGCCCCAGGGCCCGGCGCGCAGGGGGGTATAGTCCCGGCCCCCCCCGCGTCGTCATCGAGCGGCGGGCATCTTGCGTTAGTGGGGGTGTCCGGAGCCTCGTGGAAGAGGCTCTGGTCCGGCGACGGGGATAACGTCGTCGAGGGGGTGGTGCGTGCGGCCCTGGTGCGGGACGCGCGCTCTCGCGATTGGGACGGCCTCGTCCAGGCGTGGGACGAGGTCTTCCTCAGGTGGCGGGCAGATGGGGGGAGCGATGCGGTCATGGTGGACCTCATCGCTCGCCTAGTCTGGGACCGAGAGGGGAGGGCCGAGCACTTCAAGGAGAAGCGTGAGGCCCTCCTTGAAAGGTGTCGGGATCTCGAGGAGGAGATCAGGGGCCTGCGCGAGTCCCATGAGAGGGAGGTCCGGGACCTGCGCGAGGCTCTTAATGGTGAGGTTGCTCGGGGTCTGCGGGAGGCTGTCGGGCAAGGGCTCCGGTCCCGGTTGGAGGGTCTTCTGACCCGGAGCCCCGAGAGAGTGAGCCGGGGCACCGGCTCCGGGCATGTGGACGTCGTTAACCGGCGAGTTGGGCCGGGGCGTCCCATGCCCGGAAAGAGGGTCTCCAGGGGGACTGATCCCGTAGTGTGGGATCCGCCCCCTGGGGTTAAGGTAGTGGACCGCTGCGTCGGCACGGACCCGGTCGGGTGCGTGGACCGTTCGGTCGGCCCCGACTGTCCGGGCGGCCGGCGCGCGGTCGACGAGAGGGATCCCGCTTTAGGGACGTCGGGGGGCGGGGGGGACACTGGCCAAAACGCACGGCCTTGTTCCCCCCAACCTCCGAGCGAGAGGGGTGGCCCCGGGTCGGGCGCCGGGAGGGCAGTCATGTGCTTCCGGTGCCTGGTCCGGGGCCACATTGGGCGTGACTGTCGGGGCCCGTATCGTGGCAATTTATGCTATCGGTGCGGGGCTCCGGGTCACGTGGCGAGGGGGTGCAGTGGGGCACTTAGGTGCCCAGTCTGCGCCGGTTCCGGGGGGGTCGCCGACCACAAGTTGGGGTCGGCGAGCTGCCCCGCCCGGCGGTCGGGAGGACGGCCGTGTAAGGGCAGTGGCGGCGAGGCGGAAATTCCGAGAGAGGAAGAGGGCCGTCGGGGGTGGGGGGTTTGCCCCCCTCCCCCCCCGGCGGCCCGGCGAGCAGGCGGGGCTGGCTCGCGCGGGGCGTGGGTGGGGGGGACTTGTCCCCCTCCCCTGTACGGGAGGGCCCGGAAGCGGGCGGACAGGGCGGGACATGGGGCTTCCGCGGGGCTGGATGAGGGCCCCGCGGGACCCGCGTTGTTGGAGGTGCTCGCCGGGATCGCGAGCAGTGTCGCGATCCTGGCGAGACGAGTGTGGGGGGGCGAGGGATGCGGCGTCACTCGTGGGCGTGGCTCCCTCGCTCTTTCCCGGCGGGTGCGCGGGAGCGGGGTCAAGTGGCCCCCTCCGCGCCCGTAGGCCGGTGTTGGTGGTGGCGCGCCGGTTCCGGGTCCCTTTCTGGGACCCCCGGGACCGGCGCGCTGGATGGGGGGATGGCCCGGGGGGGGCTATCGGGACGGGCCGCTCGCGGCCCTCTCTCGTTCTCCCCCTCCTGAGCGGATGGTGGGGCGGGGCCCTCGCGGTGTGAGCGAGAGTCCGCGCTCGGAGGGACGGTGGAGGGGGGGGCGGAGCGACTGGCGCCTGGGCTTACGCGCCTCCTTGTGAGGGGCGGGCCCCGTGCCTTGCTCTTTGGCCCCCCTCCTCATCGAAGACGCGCCGCTTCCGGTGGCGGGGGCGGTGGCGTCACGGGATGGAACGGGCGGGGCGGTGCCGCGTCGTACTTAACGACGGCGGCGCCGCCTCGCCCGCCCCCCGGCCCGCGTCGTTTACGGACGCCGGTTGGGGTGTGAGTGGGCGGGTTTGCGGGCGAGCGCGTAGTAGTGCCGCCCGCTTACCCGCCTCCCTCCGCCCGGTCCTGGGGAGTTTGGGACCGGGCGAGAGGCATGATGCTGCGCGCCCCCCCCTCTGATTCTCTCCCCCACGTCGGGGAGCGGAGGGAGGGGTGCGCAGTCGGGGGAGGCGGCCTTCGCGACAGGTTCGGGGCGGGGACCGGGATCCCCGCTCGGGCCGACCGACCCCGACGGGAGGGAGAACCCGGGGGGTGGATGGCCCCCTTCGGGTTGAGGGGGGGGCGGGAGGGGGTTTTGTCCTCTTCCCGTCCCTCCACGGGATGTAGGGTTGCCTACGCAACCCTAGGGCGAGGGCTCCCCGGAAGTAATGCTACAGCAGTTCCCGGGGAGTCCGACTAAACGCCCTGACGGCCATCCGGAGTGGTTTTAGTCGGTAGGCCTGCCCGTTGCACACCGAGGGTGCGAGACCGCATAGGTCCTATTCGCACCCGAGGGGGCGGGAGTCCGACATACCCTGGGCCCTTCCCGGAGGCCCGGGGATCCATGAGGATTTCCACTCCGTCACAAAAAAAAAAAAAAAAAAAAAGGTTAGGTTAGGTTAGGTTAGGTTAGGTTAGGTTAGGTTCTTCCCTCTCGCGGTGTGCGCCACCTTGTCGTGGTGAGAGGGCTCCCCTGATGGTCCTTGTGGCCCCGATCCCGGGTGGACTTGTCCGCTTGGGAGACGGGCCGCGGGCCGTCGGGGGTCTAAGAGCGCACCGTACGGCTTCGGCTGTACGTGTACGGGAGGGAGAGAAGGAAAACTCTGTAAAACCCGGTGAAGGACACACTGTCAACAAACCAAATTTATGGAAGATGCCCAAAAAAGAAGAAGGATGTTACCGGCCCAGGGGTACTCGGAGCCCCAGGGCCCGGCGCGCAGGGGGGTATAGTCCCGGCCCCCCCCGCGTCGTCATCGAGCGGCGGGCATCTTGCGTTAGTGGGGGTGTCCGGAGCCTCGTGGAAGAGGCTCTGGTCCGGCGACGGGGATAACGTCGTCGAGGGGGGTGGTGCGTGCGGCCCTGGTGCGGGACGCGCGCTCTCGCGATTGGGACGGCCTCGTCCAGGCGTGGGACGAGGTCTTCCTCAGGTGGCGGGCAGATGGGGGGAGCGATGCGGTCATGGTGGACCTCATCGCTCGCCTAGTCTGGGACCGAGAGGGGAGGGGCCGAGCACTTCAAGGAGAAGCGTGAGGCCCTCCTTGAAAGGTGTCGGGATCTCGAGGAGGAGATCAGGGGCCTGCGCGAGTCCCATGAGAGGGAGGTCCGGGACCTGCGCGAGGCTCTTAATGGTGAGGTTGCTCGGGGTCTGCGGGAGGCTGTCGGGCAAGGGCTCCGGTCCCGGTTGGAGGGTCTTCTGACCCGGAGCCCCGAGAGAGTGAGCCGGGGCACCGGCTCTGGGCATGTGGACGTCGTTAACCGGCGAGTTGGGCCGGGGCGTCCCATGCCCGGAAAGAGGGTCTCCAGGGGGACTGATCCGTAGTGTGGGATCCGCCCCCTGGGGTTTAAGGTAGTGGACCGCTGCGTCGGCACGGCCCGGTCGGGTGCGTGGACCGTTCGGTCGGCCCCCGACTGTCCGGGCGGCCGGCGCGCGGTCGACGAGAGGGATCCCGCTTTAGGGACGTCGGGGGGCGGGGGGGACACTGGCCAAAACGCACGGCCTTGTTCCCCCCAACCTCCGAGCGAGAGGGGTGGCCCCGGGTCGGGCGCCGGGAGGGCAGTCATGTGCTTCCGGTGCCTGGTCCGGGGCCACATTGGGCGTGACTGTCGGGGCCCGTATCGTGGCAATTTATGCTATCGGTGCGGGGCTCCGGGTCACGTGGCGAGGGGGTGCAGTGGGGCACTTAGGTGCCCAGTCTGCGCCGGTTCCGGGGGGGTCGCCGACCACAAGTTGGGGTCGGCGAGCTGCCCCGCCCGGCGGTCGGGAGGACGGCCGTGTAAGGGCAGTGGCGGCGAGGCGGAAATTCCGAGAGAGGAAGAGGGCCGTCGGGGGTGGGGGGTTTGCCCCCCTCCCCCCCCGGCGGCCCGGCGAGCAGGCGGGGCTGGCTCGCGCGGGGCGTGGGTGGGGGGGACTTGTCCCCCCTCCCCTGTACGGGAGGGCCCGGAAGCGGGCGGACAGGGCGGGACATGGGGCTTCCGCGGGGCTGGATGAGGGCCCCGCGGGACCCGCGTTGTTGGAGGTGCTCGCCGGGATCGCGAGTAGTTGTCGCGATCCTGGCGAGACGAGTGTGGGGGGGCGAGGGATGCGGCGCCACTCGTGGGCGTGGCTCCCTCGCTCTTTCCCGGCGGGTGCGCGGGAGCGGGGGTCAAGTGGCCCCCTCCGCGCCCGTAGGCCGGTGTTGGTGGTGGCGCGCCGGTTCCGGGTCCCTTTCTGGGACCCCCGGGACCGGCAGCGCTGGATTTGGGGATGGGTCCCGGGGGGGAGGGGCTATCGGGACGGGCCCGCTCGCGGCCCTCTCTCGTTTCCCCCCTCCTGAGCGGATGGTGGGGCGGGGCCCTCGCGGTGTGAGCGAGAGTCCGCCGCTTGGAGGGACGGTGGAGGGGGGGGGCGGAGCGACTGGCGCCTTGGGCTTACGCGCCTCCTTGTGAGGGGCGGCCCCGTGCCTTGCTCTTTGGCCCCCTCCTCATCGAAGACGCGCCGCTTCCGGTGGCGGGGGCGGTGGCGTCACGGGATGGAACGGGCGGGGCGGTGCCGCGTCGTACTTAACGATGGCGGCGCCGCCTCGCCCGCCCCCGGCCCGCGTCGTTTACGGACGCCGGTTGGGGTGTGAGTGGGCGGGTTTGCGGGCGAGCGCGTAGTAGTGCCGCCCCGCTTACCCGCCTCCCTCCGCCCGGTCCTGGGGAGTTTGGGAACCGGGCGAGAGGCATGATGCTGGCGCGCCCCCCCTCTGATTCTCTCCCCCACGTCGGGGAGCGGAGGGAGGGGTGCGCAGTCGGGGGAGGCGGCCTTCGCGACAGGTTCGGGGCGGGGACCGGGATCCCCGCTCGGCCGACCGACCCCGACGGGAGGGAGACCCGGGGGTGGATGGCCCCCTTCGGGTCGAGGGGGGGGCGGGAGGGGGTTCTGTCCTCTTCCCGTCCCTCCACGGGATGTAGGGTCGCCTACGCAACCCTAGGGCGAGGGCTCCCCGGAAGTAATGCTACAGCAGTTCCCGGGGAGTCCGACTAAACGCCCTGACGGCCATCCGGAGTGGTTTTAGTCGGTAGGCCTGCCCGTTGCACACCGAGGGTGCGAGACCGCATAGGTCCTATTCGCACCCGAGGGGGCGGGAGTCCGACATACCCTGGGCCCTTCCCGGAGGCCCGGGGATCCATGAGGATTTCCACTCCGTCACAAAAAAAAAAAAAAAAAAAGGTTTAGGTTAGGTTAGGTTAGGTTAGGTTAGGTTAGGTTAGGTTAGGTTAGGTTAGGTTAGGTTAGGTTAGGTTAGGTTAGGTTAGGTTCCCTCTCGCGGTGCGCCACCTTGTCGTGGTGAGAGGGCTCCCCTGATGGTCCTTGTGGCCTTGATCCCGGGTGGACTTGTCCGCTTGGGAGACGGGCCGCGGGCCGTCGGGGGTCTAAGAGCGCACCGTACGGCCTCGGCTGTACGTGTACGGGAGGGAGAGAAGGAAAACTCTGTAAAACCCGGTGAAGGACACACTGTCAACAAACCAAATTTATGGAAGATGCCCAAAAAGAAGAAGGATGTTACCGGCCCAGGGGTACTCGGAGCCCCAGGGCCCGGCGCGCAGGGGGGTATAGTCCCGGCCCCCCCCGCGTCGTCATCGAGCGGCGGGCATCTTGCGTTAGTGGGGGTGTCCGGAGCCTCGTGGAAGAGGCTCTGGTCCGGCGACGGGGATAACGTCGCCGAGGGGGTGGTGCGTGCGGCCCTGGTGCGGGACGCGCGCTCTCGCGATTGGGACGGCCTCGTCCAGGCGTGGGACGAGGTCTTCCTCAGGTGGCGGGCAGATGGGGGGAGCGATGCGGTCATGGTGGACCTCATCGCTCGCCTAGTCTGGGACCGAGAGGGGAGGGCCCGAGCACTCAAGGAGAAGCGTGAGGCCCTCCTTGAAAGGTGCGGGATCTCGAGGAGGAGATCAGGGGCCTGCGCGAGTCCCATGAGAGGGAGGTCCGGGACCTGCGCGCGGCCCTTAATGGTGAGGTTGCTCGGGGTCTGCGGGAGGCTGTCGGGCAAGGGCTCCGGTCCCGGTTGGAGGGTCTTTCTGACCCGAGCCCCGAGAGAGTGAGCCGGGGCACCGGCTCTGGGCATGTGACGTCGTTAACCGGCGAGTTGGGCCGGGGCGTCCCATGCCCGGAAAGAGGGTCTCCAGGGGGACTGATCCCGTAGTGTGGGATCCGCCCCCTGGGGTTAAGGTAGTGGACCGCTGCGTCGGCACGGACCCGGTCGGGTGCGTGGACCGTTCGGTCGGCCCCGACTGTCCGGGCGGCCGGCGCGCGGTCGACGAGAGGGATCCCGCTTTAGGGACGTCGGGGGGCGGGGGGGACACTGGCCAAAACGCACGGCCTTGTTCCCCCCCACCTCCGAGCGAGAGGGGTGGCCCCGGGTCGGGCGCCGGGAGGGCAGTCATGTGCTTCCGGTGCCTGGTCCGGGGCCACATTGGGCGTGACTGTCGGGGCCCGTATCGTGGCAATTTATGCTATCGGTGCGGGGCTCCGGGTCACGTGGCGAGGGGTGCAGTGGGGCACTTAGGTGCCCAGTCTGCGCCGGTTCCGGGGGGGTCGCCGACCACAAGTTGGGGTCGGCGAGCTGCCCCGCCCGGCGGTCGGGAGGACGGCCGTGTAAGGGCAGTGGCGGCGAGGCGGAAATTCCGAGAGAGGAAGAGGGCCGTCGGGGTGGGGGGTTTGCCCCCCTCCCCCCCGGCGGCCCGGCGAGCAGGCGGGGCTGGCTCGCGCGGGCGTGGGTGGGGGGACTTGTCCCCCTCCCCTGTACGGGAGGGCCCGGAAGCGGGCGGACAGGGCGGGACATGGGGCTTCCGCGGGCTGGATGAGGGCCCCGCGGGACCCGCGTTGTTGGAGGTGCTCGCCGGGATCGCGAGTAGTGTCGCGATCCTGGCGAGACGAGTGTGGGGGGGCGAGGGATGCGGCGCCACTCGTGGGCGTGGCTCCCTCGCTCTTTCCCGCGGGTGCGCGGGAGCGGGGTCATGGCCCCCTCCGCGCCCGTAGGCCGGTGTTGGTGGTGGCGCGCCGGTTCCGGGTCCCTTTCTGGGACCCCCCGGGACCGGCGCGCGCTGAATTGGGGGATGGCCCGGGGGGGGGGGCTATCGGGACGGGCCGCTCGCGGCCTCTCTCGTTTTCCCCCCTCCTGAGCGGATGGTGGGGCGGGGCCCTCGCGGTGTGAGCGAGAGTCCGCGCTTGGAGGGACGGTGGAGGGGGGGGCGGAGCGACTGGCGCCTGGGCTTACGCGCCTCCTTG
>NW_023415581.1:0-21728 GCF_013373865.1 Monomorium pharaonis | reverse complement strand
ATCAAGATTCGTCTCCAGCCAGTATACTTAAAAGATGCCTAATACGGCTATTGGTGGATTGGCTGATAGACAATCGGAAACATCTTAAGACAGTACAAGATGAAATCATAAGACCCACTATGAATACCGCCTAAGTAATGGAATAAAAATTTTCACGAATAATAACGCCAGGTTCACACACACATACACATTTAAAGTTGCTAATTACATTTACTTTTTTTTTTTTCCATACAGACAAAAATGAGATAACACACGCTATATAATAACCTTCACACTCCCAGATAGCCAAGCGAGATTGAGCATATCGGGCAAATTACTGCATGTATGTTGTGAACTTGCCCACAATTTGCTGTCATCGTGGAACAAAGTTAGCATCAGGAGGGCAAATAACCTTCATGAGTTTATGGCCGGTATTCATAATCGAATCTTATTCAAGACCCAGCACGATCTTGAGACGTCAATGCTGTTATTTCATTGGTTGTAAGTCTCAAGTCGGCTCGAAGCTAGACTGACAATTCTTGAACTAAGATCCGTCTATGAATTCCGTCCTATGAAATTGCAAGTGCATGCATTGAGAATAATAAACTTGTCACATTGACAGCAAATTGTGCATGCATGTTGACAACTTGCCGCCAGTTTGTTGAATTCTAATGAAGAATTTTACATGATGTCAGAACAACAGACAGTTTGAGAACACACCTTGGCTTTATTTTAGGTAATAAGTTACAGCAAATGGCAACACGTTGCCTTCATTTGACAATCTGGGCTTATGGTGTTAAAATAATTCCTTTCATAGAACATAATAATAGATACTAACCTTTGTACCACCCAGCCTCTCTTTGTAGAAAGTCGACGACCGGGAAAGTGGCAAATACTTTCCGCTTATACGTCTCACTCATTATTTTATACTATATAAATCACTCACTTCACGATTTACTCAATTATTTATTCTGCACGTGAGATCTGACACACGTTACAGACGTGAACGTCTTCCTCGCGTGTTGTCGTTTTGTGCAAACGCGTTACGTCGGTAACAATTCGCGCCACGAAACAGTTCGCCCAGTAGATAATACCGGCACACAAGTCAGTCCGTTTACTTTATGGTGTATATATACTACTATAACGATATAGAATACAGTACAAGCTGTAGCACGAGCCATTTAATAATGAAAGTTTAAAAGATATTATAATTAATAATTTCTAAAATTGTGTTTATATTGCGGTAATAATTTTCTGTTATAGAAAATTAAAAAAAAATTGTAGAGCTTTGTTCAAACATATTTCTAGTTAATTACTGTTAGAAGTGTGTGCATTATGAAATTATACGCAATTTTATGGTAGTATAAAATTAATTCCATTTTATTAAAATAAATTTTTGGTTTGAATAAAATAAATAAAATAAATTAATACTAAAAGTAAACCAGATGTAAGATTCTTTTATCGGAATAATTTTAATTTAAAAAATGAAGTAAAATTTTAAAACAATAAATACAATAAACAAAACAATAAAATAAATTGCATATTATATTTTTAATGTCAGTTATTATTGTAAAAATATTATTGTAAAAATTAATTAGTATTAGATGTTAGACATATAGAACATTAATTTCCATACTATATACAAAGAGAAAAAGATGTCAAATTTTGAGACCTAAATATTTCTTATTACTTTTTTCAATATTTATTTATTATAAAATGTGTTTTGTGAAAATGAAATAAACTTTTCTACAAAATATTCTGTAAAATGTTCTTCTAAAATATATATTTTTTTAAATACGTCTTATTTAAAGAGATTGCATCTAACGTAAAAATAAATTATTTATTTGCTAGAAATTTAACTTTTATTTCGCCGTATTTAAATAAACTATTTATTAAAGAAATATATTTAACATTTTTTGATAAAAAGTATGGTTTTTTACTTAAAAAATTTTATTACTAAGAAATAAACCCAGAAAAACGAGGTGTATTTCATAGAAATGTATATTTCGTCATCATAAATCTTTTTATAACAAATAAATATCGAAAAAACGTCACAAGAAATGTTCTTATTATTTTGACTTTTATCTCTCAGTGAGAAATATGTAATTTCATATTTGTATTTAATCTTTGTTTTTGGAAAAACCTTTGTGTTTATAATAATTGCAGGCAATCCACATGTTTCAATCGTTTTTGTGTAATTAAATATTTGTGTGTCAATACATAAAACATATTTTCTTAGTTAGTCCTTTCAAGATATGTATATATTACATGCTTGTCGAATATCTTTTACAGAATTATACAGAATATATTTTGAATCAAAAATAAGAAATAAATGATGTCTCAAGTCTGTTACGTAGTCCTTTTTTACAGTCATGTTTTATTGCCTTTAAAATTGTCCAAGTTACATTAAATTTAAAAAATATAAAAATATAAAAGATCAATGTAAAGATATTCTGTTTGTAGCGGCGAGCCCGCACGATATATATATTATTCGATATTAACTCATTACCTTATATTAATCATAGCTAGATATGCGTTAGCGGCAAGTCCGCATAAGTACTGTAAAATATTACAGATACACATATAGATTTGTTACTGCAATAGCGGAAGAACCGCATTATAATTATCATATATTTATATAACGTTTATTACGTATGTAAGCATAGTATGCATATACATTTGTTAAACCGAACGTCGCAACAGCGAGCGGTATATTGTAAGCGCAACGAAGCGCATATTATATTTGTCTTATGTTATAACGACACGAGGATGTCGGACTCGCGATAGGAATGCGAGAATTATATGTGTTTTGTTCATCTGCATGATTAATAAACGCAAGTACCACTCAATAAGTACACTCCGGTCATATGCGCTGAGCCGTGTGAGCGTGCGTGTGTGAAAGAGAGTGTGTGGCATGCTTGCGTGCATGTAGATACGATATATTTTATATTTGTGCGTTAAACGGCATTGCCGTAATAAATTGTATACGTTGCATGTTATTATGCATTAATATTCCTTATTTTATTTGTTACGTTCGTAAATATCGCAATTAAGCACCTGTCTCCTTGTTCAGACAGAGATAGAGATAGCCGAGGACCGCGAGCGGCTTAAGGCGCATGGGGATCAGCCAGCCAGATTTTGACATGTGGAGGTTAGGGTTGCCCAGTGGTCGAACATGACGCGACACGATTACCACGTACGCGAGGCAAATTAATCGCGAGATTACGCTCGAGATTCCCCAAACAATAGTCCTCTATTTTAATATTCATTGGTGGGATGTCATTTACCACATTTTCATAACGATAACTATATCGGAAGGACAGGAGGGAATCGCGACCGTTCTCTGGCAAGTCTTTGATGCCACGGCAAGCGAGCCGGAACATTTTGCATAGCCAACGCATAATTATGCGTTAATTATTCATATATATGTTAATTATCAAGTGACGCTAAAGGCGCGTTCACTTCATCAGTAACGCAGGTCCGCGATTTTTGCATAACGCGCATATCGCTTGACGCGAGCGCATGATTTCTTATTGTTTTATATTATCCTAACGCCAATTTAGGCAATTCATTTCATTTAAGCATTAATTAAGCTTTTTCGGACCTTAAGCCATTAAGGCAGTCCGTGTGGACGAACCTGCGTTACCAATAGCGTTGCAGCATGGCTCGCTCGACGCTGTGGAATTCTTACGCATTGCGCATGCGGTGCCACAGCATCCGAGCGAGAACAGAGTGAGTGCGAATGAAGACACCGTTTCGATGCTCACCGATTGGCGGAGACAGATGACCTGACAACAACAAGCCAATCGTTGTGCACCGGATGGTGGGGATTGCTTGATATCAAGCGGCTCAGCGACAGAACGTTAAAAAGTCTGCAACGAGACATCGTAGGGTACGTACGTGCGTACGTCGTGCGTTTCCCGCGTACCTCGTTAACGTGATATACGTATTAAGTGCGTAGGCAGTAACGGGGCGGACTAATTAATTTGGTTTAGCGATACAACCCGCGAGCCTCGCCGGCAGATTATTTCCGCGCTGAAGATAATCGCGAGCGCGTAATAAATTCGCGTAAGTCGAGACGGCGTTATGCGAGAAGCGTCGTTAAGACAAGTGAATCACGACACCCGCGTGAGCGAGTACGCCGCATTGGTGAGTGTGTGCGTGAGTGTTTTGTAAATAATCGAGTTGTGTGATATCCTGAAAGTCCCGAAATATCGTGCATTCCTGAAATTCCATCCTGGGCGTTCAACACATTGTGGCGGGAGATTGCGTCATCCAACGCGCACCCACGCAACGGACGTTCCAGTGGATTCTACGAACGCGGGGGTCCCCAGCCAAGTTCGAGCGGACAGAACAGCGAGGATTTCTCGCATATCAAAGCCGAGCTGGCGATATTCGAGATCCGGCCGAAAACATCCCAAGGGCCGTGACGACACCCTGGCGGCGGGGCATAAACACCGACTTGGCGACCGTGTAAGTAAGAATTCTTAAGATCTGGCAGGATTTTCTTAAACCTGTAAGCATGTTCGGTCACAACCGTAATTGTGCTTTAGTCTAAAAAAAAATTATTTTGTACAAAAAATTTTAAAACAATTAATAAAGCTCGTCTTACGTAATAAAAAAGTTTGGTTGATTGTATATATTATTATAAAAAATAAGTAAAAAAAAACTGCGGAATTAAACCTGGGTCGCAGATCGGTAGGCACTCGCTCATTGCTTGTCGCCAAAGAGCCTTCTTGAAATCGATGTTACAAATGCGATATATAAAGCGCCAGAACTTTCTAAAAATTTCTGTCGTGATTTCTGTCTCGTCACAAAATGTGCTTGATGTAAGAATTTTGGACTTTCTACACATAAATGAAGACAAGAAAAGTAAACATTTAAGAACAATACAACGCTTTCAGATTGAGCATAGGCGTTCTAATAAAAAAGATACTGTGTAACAAAATTTCGTGTCTGAAAATTTGGCACGCCCGCGCTTGCACGTGCATGCTCTCTCTCTCTCTCTCTCTCTCTCTCTCTCTCTTCTCTCTCTGTCTCATTTTATTCTATATACGCAATTCTTGCATGCAATCTATGCACGTGTGTGTGCGTGTGTGTGCGGCGCGCGCGCGCGCGCGCGCGTGTGTGTGTGTGTGTGTGTGTGTGTGGGTAGGTGGGGTGGGTGGGTGGGTGAATGCGAGCGTACCAGTTCGAGTGGTAAAAAGAAGCGAGAAAGTGCTGAACTAAAGTAGCGACATCTATCCGAACATCCGTCAACCATATATATGCTATATATATGCATTTCAGCAGGCACACGAAATTTCAGACATGAAATTTTGTTACACAGTAATCTTTTTTATTAGAACACCTACGCTCAATCTGAAAGCGTAATATTGTTCGTAAATGTTCACTTTTCTTGCCTGCAGGCTTGATTATGCGTACGAGGTCTAAAATTTTTATATCAGGCACATTTTGTTACAAGTCGGCGCCAGAAGCCGACAATTTTATAATTTTTTGTCGTTTTTCCTACAAAATCGTTACGATACAGAATTGTTATCGTTTATATTTTAATTCTGGAGAAAGATTTTTCATTCTGTAAACGCAATTAAAAGATTAGTGAGAAATTAAATTGTCGGTAAAACAGGACAACTTTAGCATCCCTTTAACAACCATATATTTTAAGGACAATTAAATCGGTACCAGATGGTTGACATTTTTTTTGTGTAAGTTTTATTAATTCATTCATTGAACTGTGTATTTAATTTATTGTTACTTTCAACTTGAATATTATTTTCAACTTGAGAGTTAATATAAGTGTTATTCTTAAATTAAAAGTAACGCTCAAATTAACTCTTAACTTGAGAATAATACTCAAGTTAAAAGTAACGCTCATTAAACTCTTAAGTTAAGAATAACACTGAGGTTAACCCTCAAGTTCAGGGTTATACTCTAATTAAGGGTTATACTCAAGTTGAGTGTCCGAAATAACATTAAAATTGAGTGTTATTTTGAGTTTTACTTTGAGTGTTATTTTGAGTGTATTTTGGAGTGTTTTTTCCGTAAGGGATGAAAAGGCAGCTTTCAGGTTATTTTTACTGATGAAAAGGCAGTTTTCAGGTCGGTCCTGAAAATCTTGGCGTCGAAAAGGCAGTTTTCAGGACCGGTCCTTTTTTTTTACGAGGGGAATGCGTCTTATGCATACCCCTACCCTGGGGAAAAGGGCGAAGGCTATGTGGGACTCCCCACTAAATCCCTCGGTGGTTGCCTGCCTCCGGAGCAACCGGTGAACTGCGGGATCACCGAGGTATGCAACGGCGATTCACCGAATGCCCCCCTCCCCCCCGCGGCACTCTAACCACCCTAAATGTGGGAGTGTGGTCGCGGAGGAAGCCTATCCCTGAGGGACGGTTTTAAGCCCTCAGGCGGAGGGCCGCCCACTCCCCGTCGTATGTGTAAAAGGGCGAGAGACGCAACCACTCATCCCCCGTCCCCCGTCCCGAGATAGCCAAAAGATGGGGTAGGCCGTGTTCCCCACGGCCCACCCCGGCCGCCCCACCAGGGGAGGACGGAGCCAGCTAGGGGACTCTCCCGTACGCCGCTCTCCTCCGCCCCCCCCCTCGCCCTACGGGCGGGATCGGCAGCCCTATCGGCCTCCCGATCCCGCTCCGCCGCCTCCTTCCGCGACATAACATCCTCGCAGACGAAGGCCACCGCCCTCCATGATCCCTCGTCGCCCACCATGGCCGCGACCACAGCGGGCAACGAAATGTCCCTCCTTATTGAACTGGTCAGGACATGGCGCTGACCCGCCCACGCGGGGCACTCTTCAAGGATGCGCCGTGTCCCGAGCCGCCCGACAGTGGTGACACCGGAGGTCGACCTCCCTCCCAATTCGATGCAGGTACTCCCTGAAGCACCCGTGCCCAAGGAGCACCTGCACCAATCTGAACGTCAAGGGCCCGTGAGCTGACCCACCCAGTCCGAGAGGACCGGGCGGACCGCCCCGATGAACCCCAGATCCTCCCTCGCCCGAGCGAGTTGCTCGGACCAGAGGTCCAGGGATCGCCGCCGGGCTTGGAGGTTCCAAGCCTTCAGGACCGGTCCTGAATAATGCCTATTAACCTGTTTTACGTACAAAGTCCTGAATACAACCTTTATATTGGACAAATATATCTATAATTTGTATTAATGTTTTAATTTGATAATGAACGTATACATAAGGATGATGCTTGTATAGATACATTCAAAATTACTTATTTTATGTATGTATATACATATAGCACTTATGTATACAATATTATAGTGTATATAGAATGAGACTTCAAAACTGTCCTTTTGCAATTCTACAAACATTCAATCTTTAAAATTATTTTTCATCATGATCAATCAAATAAAATATATAAATATACTATATAACATACATATATTATAAAAAACATATGTAATAATATAAAAATAAGCATACACATATGTATATATAAAATATACAATCATGTTTTCACTACATACATATATACCATATATTTGGCAATTGATGATTTTTAGAATTGACGACATCTAGAAACTATCACATATTATTGAATACGTTAGAGTATATTGACTTTCTGATGCATACATAACTAATATTTTTAAAATATAATTTATTAGTACATATGTATTGTGACGTGACAGCCGCAGGCTGCTGTCCGTCACAAGGCCCTGAGGGCCCTTACGCAATAACATCACGCGGGCCCTGCGTCCTCCCGCTCGGGAGCGGACGCAAAAGCGTATTCTTTTGTACTTTGTGTGTGTGGCGTCCCACGTGCTGTCCCTATAATTACGTGTTAAGATTTTTGCGAGCGTTATACCGCGGGTGCGGCGGAGATCGGTGGCTGTGAAGATCTCATTGTAGTTGTCGGACGTCTCGTCTCCACGGAAAATCTTCCCGGAGATTGCAGAGGAACGGACAACGAAGGAGTCAAGGAAGACCCTTTTTAAGCGGGGGTCCGCAGGTAATGCCGCCCTTATCTTGCCTACCGTTTGTGCCATGTTAGAATTCCGATACTGCCGCTGAATCACGCTTTCAGGATCCAGCGACGGCGCGCGAGGCCGACATCCCGACGGGGCGACTGCAGACCCGATACCGCGGGAAGTGCGGCGAAGGAATCACGACAACTCCAGATCCGCCGACGCCCCGTCGAGGAGGAAATGACGCCCCGATGGCGGAGGATACGCCGGGCGAAGAGAAAAGAGTCGGCCGCGCAAGGAAGCGCCAGGATTCCCGTGCCCGGGGCCCATAAACATCGACCGCCGTGCGTGGATCGATCAGCCGGCGACAGCGTGGGCACCGCGCTCTGCGCGAAAATCGATTTTCGCGAAATCCGCCAATAAGGGCCGGGAACGCCGGAGGCAAGGTGGGGCGCGCCGCCGAGCGGTCCCCGCGAGATCCAGGATTCCTCACTCGTGCTGTGGACGTATTCGTAAAAACTGTGTGTGCGTTTTCGAGCTCCCGAGCCTAGCCGTACAGAAGGACGCAGGGAAGAACGTTATCCCGACCCGGAGGAGGCCAGCCAAGGAGAGGCGAAGTGGTGAGACGAGCGTCAAGCCTATTGTAAAGCCACCGATTTCGCGGGTTGGGCGAGCCGCGAGGAAATCGCGTACTGGTCGCAAAATCTCTCGGCGTTTATGAGAATCTCGAGTTCCCGGATTCAACGGAGCTTCGTCGTCTCGCCCGATCGCGCCCGTCCGCGTGATTTCGCTGCGTGCCGTGTGTTTTATAATCGTTTCGCGTTGCGTGTGCGTCCCGATCCGCAGCCGAGTCAATTGTTGTTGCGTCCGGTCGTCGTGTCGCGGGTTATCCCCGCGCTGTATCTTGTCGCGTCGTAGAAGACTTTGTTCGTCAATGCTGTAAAATTTGGTCGATCGCACTGTGACTGCGAGCCCTTCGGGGAGTATATTCGGATAATTATCGACGCGTTCGTCGTATCCCGCCGTACTGGCGGATCATTAGTAATCATCGCGCTTGTCTTCGCGAGAATCGTTCGAGCACGGGAGAACACGAGTCCGTCGCATGTCGCGCGGGCTCGGAGTTGCGATCCGTCCCGTTCGCCCTTGGCGAGGTCACCCTGACGGAGGTCGGCGTCCTCCAACGGCGCCGAGTCAAGCGTAAGACAAGTCGGAGAGTTCCCGCGTACGCATCATAGCCCGCTCGTTTAACAGACCGTTCTCGAAAAATTTGATATCCAGCGGACACCCGCTGATAACGCGCGCGAGCCACCACCGCTCCGCAGAGTCGTCCGTTTCTGTATTATTTACGATCAAATACACTTGTTATTTTTATTTGTTACATCTGTGTCGTACAAGTAATTCTCTCGCCTTCCCGATTCCATCCGCCCGCACCGAACCTCCCCCTCTACCCTTTGAGGGCTGAGCAGCTGGATCTCGGAGCCGCTAACGCCCCGGTCGCCTAGCGTGCGCCCGTCTTTCCCGAGATTCAAGTCTCGAAACATTGGTTCGCGAGTTGGTGCACACAGAGTGGTACGCTTAACGTACCTGGCGCCCAACTTAGTGTTGCGTCGGGAAACCTCGCGTGGATAGTCGCCCCGACACCCGGGCGGCTCAGGGCCGCGACCAGGGACGGAGGCGAAGTTGGCCGTCGCCCGCGAGCGGCGGTTACAGTATAAACAAATAATTAATTATAAATTGATGATTTTAATGATATAAAATTTTATACATGGATACATAATGTTGACGATTAACTGAGTACATTAATTATCTAACATACCCTGCTTAAAAAGTGCGATAGAAAACGAATAAAAATTATAAAGATTCTTGAAAAATTCTATATTAATTCATAAGGTCTATATGAAGACAGCTTTCATAATGAAACGACATTTATCACAACAAATGAAATCTTATAATGAATTTTCATAATATGAATAAAACGACATAGAATCTATAATATTGTATAATAACTTTTAATAATTATAATTTCATATGTATTACAGAGACATCAAGAGCTATCCTTATCTATCCTGAAAGAAAGACGTTTCTTTCATATAAAATAACCTAAAGGATATTTATAATATTATATCGTACTTCTATTAAATATTAACACTAATAATATTGAATTGAAAATTTACGAAAGATTTATCACTTTTTACGTGTATTATACAATTCTCATACTATCGTTTCTTATCTGAAAAGTTCGAAATTCATCCCGTTGCAGATCACAGAAGGAATTATAATATCCTATCAGACTTTAGCCGCATCCTGATATCTTATGTAGTGGAATCGACACTTCACGATAGAGTCTATCGTTTCTTATGTGAAATTTATCATACATGTGGCGTATTTCCGATTATGATTCACCGCGTCTCTGAATTAATCGGATCGTGTGCGAAAAGGACGCGTAGACATGCTATCGTTTCTTATATGAAAAGTTCGACGTTGATCCCGTTGCAGAACACAGAAGGAATACTTATAATATCCTATTGGACTTTAGCCGCATCCTGATAACTTATTCACTTGGTTCACGAGGGGTTAACTATGATTACGCAATTAAATAATTATTCAATACAAAAATCTTGTAAATGTTATCATATAATTTATTTTTATTATAATGGAAGTAAAAAAATATCGAGCGCATTTAAAGCAGATCTATTATATCTGGCGAATACGAAACGGAAAAATTATTGAATTTCAAGTACATTTGGTGGAATACACATATAAACGTTATCCTTTACATCTACACATACTACTTTACATTTAATAGTATCCAAAGGTACAATCTTTTTTCGAATTTTAAATGTATTAATGTTTCGTACATATGTGGGTAATATTAAATATTGGTTCTGTTTCATATTCAGTCACTATCAAATAACATTTATCTTTGAAATAAATAAAACTTGATACTTGAACTATTGCGGATGATTCTGGTTGAATGACAGTATCGTTACTTTTTTTTGATCGATCATACATGGTACTGTGGAATATAGTATTTTTATATACGCATCTATCAAATATTTTGATGGTATCGTTATCATTTTTTAAACCAATAGAATTTTTAACAAAAGTTTTTAAGTCTTCAAAACCGTTCTTTTCTCCTATTAAAACAGCGCCACATTCTGTGACGTTATGTTGCATTACTAATTTTCGGGGATTAAATAAGCTTTTACAGTAAAGTTCACATGTCTCCGCCCTATTATTTATTATTACATTTTTAAATGTACCTTTTTGTAAAGTTTTGGTTGCAATTTGATAAAGTAGTCCATTAGGTCCATGGATATTTTGTTTTAAATGAAAAATATCATTTTCATATGGAAATGCAGAAGTAGCCCATAGTGGACCACTCATACGAACACTTTCAACTATATGTATAATAATAATGAATGAATATTAAATGTCATGGCACTTTTACCATACAGAAGTTCAATTTCTCTAACAAAACGCGTTAAATCAATGTCACATTGTTTTAAATCTTCTTCTGAAATATTTTGCGAAAGAAGAATATTAATACTTCGTACTAAAAGTGTAAACGAAGATAATGCATTGTCATCTAAAATATCTGTGAGACATGGCACACTATAAAATAAAGTCCATGACCGCCATTCACTTGCTTTAAGTTTACCCTCTTTAAATGATCGTGGTAAACGATGTATTTCTTTTGGAGGCTTTATATTTAATAATCGTTTATCAATCTTATTTCTTTGTTTTTGTGATAAAACACTGGAGAACTAGGAGTATTCCACTCAGTCTACATTTGGCGCACACATCCTAACAATATACCATGCATATATTCAACTAGAAATCCCCATACGCAATCAAAATATTTCAATTTTGTCAAATTGAAGAACCTTTAATATCATTAATTGGTCTTTGCATACGCTCAACTTCTTCTATATCTCTTAAATGTTTTACATGATTTCTCTTTAAATTGCTTTCTGTAAAAGGATATCGCATAGAACCATAAACATGTTCACCATTTGTATAGCACCAACTACATCCAAAATAGCCGTTAAATTGATATCGGTTCTGCATCACAAGGCGAGCGACTGAGTCTACTGATGCACATAATGGCCGTAAAACAAATGTAATTTCTTCATTGTTACTATCTAATACAGTGATACCATTGTTCATTAATTTTTCTATCTATTTAATGAAAATTTGTAGATACAAATTCATAAATTGCGCTTTGGGCTCACATTTAGTCATCCACAAACCAGCTAAAATTAAAATTTGAAATCTATACTTAGGCGGTATCTCATTTAATATTAATAATACGGGCCAGATACTATTTTTACTACTGTTAAATATAGGAAAACCATCTGTATTAAAGTTAAAAGTCAAAACTTTACATTTTTGATTTTGTGCAATATCCTTGTACAACTGACTATTGTATACATCTGAATTGTATATGTTCTTTTTTTGCTTAATCTGGTGTTTATATCAGCCAAATTATTCACTATTATTTCTTGCATATTTTTATCTTCTAATAACGCCCGAATTTGATATTCAACGTTTATAGACAAAAAATAACTTAAAGCATTAGTAGAAATGTGATATCTTTTTTCACACTGAACACATGTAGCATTTTTGGTTTGACCAATATGATCTTTAGAAATTGGATTTAATAATAATTTGTAGCATTGTACACAATAAAATACGTATAATATTTTGTCTGCGGGCGGATTATACTTTTTTAACATTGTATACTTAGTAGTGTTAATATGACTAAATTTTGGCCCACCCAAAATTTTTACTAAGTTTAATAGAGCATGTCTGGATTCATCGGAATGATGAAAACGTAAACATAGAGCTTGAATCATTGTGAAAACTTGAGAAATTGTTAAACCAGCAGCTTCGAACATTATAGTATCATCATTTGTGTCACAATTTTTATCTGGACTTTCAAATAAATCAATATCATCTTCGAAAGCAAAGCCATCACCGTCGATTTCGTTATCATATCTCGTATCTGTATCACATTCTTTGTAATAATTAGCGTCGTGTACAATTTCATTTGAATTGCTAATGTCTTCGTTTTCATTTGAGGAAACAATCGTTGTGTTGAGTTCATTCTGTGAATTCTGATTTACATCTGCTAATGTCCCAACCATTTGCTCATTTCGCTCCGAATGTTTCATTCTTGCATTTCCTAATATTAATATATTTTGTTAAAGCGATTGTATGAATATATTTTATATAGATTAGTTACAGAAAGATATAAACTGAATATAAATTTAATTCGAAATTGCGTAAGTTTTGGTATAGAATCTTTATAAAAATTTTAAATCAAAATGGTTCGAATATAAATTATATACAGGGTATCATGTAAAACTTTATACAGTTAATATTACGTTTATAAGCAGGTAGAGCGTATTAAACTGAATAGAGAATTCCTTTGACTCTTCAGAAAATGGGTCTTTATCAACTTGCAGTAAATAAGATAATGCATAAATAATATTCACTCAGTACTCTTTGTATGCACAAAAAAATAAAGAAATTATAATTTTTTGAAAATGATGAGCGTTATGCTTCACCCATGCGTAGCCATTGTAAACGCGCGCTTGTTGTAAAAAAACTCCTCGCGTCTCAAGGCTGAAGCGCTGGTCGGTCGTATCTTGACGCGCGCTTGCATTTGTCAGTAGGTCGGGCTAATACAATAATTTTTAGTAATTAATAACTCGTTAACTGTTGCGAAAATTGAAAAATGATAAAGAATTTTTCTGTTTAGTTTAATGCGCTCTATATACCTGCTTATAAACGTTACCTAAAGCTTTACATGACACCTTGTATATTTTGACATATAATGTCTTCTAACTTTAATCTTGTAAATGTAATCATATTTAAAATGACTTATATCATGTATACATCTTTTTTTATATACAAATCTTTTTATCTGTACCCTGCATAAAACGTCGGATTAAAAAGAATTAAAAAATATTGACATTTTGCAGAAAGCAAAATTTAAAAGATATTGTTGTGACTTCTGTTTCAATTCATTTTAATATTCTTCTTATTTTATCACATTCAATAGAATTTTATCAAATATTAACTCTTGCATTCAAGTGAATTCAAAAGAATTCACTTGACATTCCTTCGCATTCAATTGTAATAAGGGGCATTCAAATAAATGCGAATCTTCGCTTTAAAAAAGATTCACTTCTTCTGCTAATGTTATCGGATTCAGAGACATATAAGGTTTTATGGCTCTATTTCCAATATCGCATTGAAAAGTATTGGCCTATGATCCAATTCGACATTTCAGCAAAGCAGAATTTACGATAAAATCTCGTAAATGCCAAACACCGTTTCTGAATAAGACATTTATGCAGGTTATGTATATTATTTATATTGTTACGTCCGGCGGGGTTATAGGAAGTGTATGAGCGGAGTAAGAAACGATAAAGAAAGAGAAACGAAAAAATATATTAGTTTAGTTCGTATATTTAGGTAGAATCAATTTCATTCGGGCCGGGATAACCGTGTCAGACCTTACCGCTCTTATTGAGACAATTACGGGCCCTTGATAGCTTGATTGGAGAGGGGTGCCGTGATTGAGAGGCGAGATCGTCGGGTCGCCCGTCGATGAACCTGCGTTAACAGTAGCCTCGCGGGGAGGCGGCGTTGGCGGAGTTGGCGCGTTGACCGAGAAAAGCTCCTGAGGTGTCGGGAGAGGTGCAGCTGGCGCTCTAATTTGGCCCTGAGGGGGTGGAGGCAGGAATACTCGCGGGTCGAACACCCCTCCGGACTCGTATTCGGCCTGGAGCCGTTTCAGTTGAATACGGCGTCCGGCCCGCCGTGATCTGCCCATCCTAAACGCAGCAATGCCATCTTTATAATTATTATAAGAAAGACGCGTGGTTCGATACGTATATATATTACGAATAAATGAGGATGGGATAGGGGTATTTTTATTACGTAAATAATCCGGCCGCTTGATCGCTTTATAATTACGCTAGCACAAAAGATTCGTACGGGGAAATGCTCAGGCGGTTAACGAGAGAAAGAGAGAGAGGGTCTGCGCCCGACCCCTCTGAGGAAACGCGAAAATGCGCTCTCGCAGTCATCAAAAACTGTACCAACTAATTTGAATGAAATATCGCAAATATTACATGATAGCGATTTATCGTACAGTCATGTACCTTCTGTCGAAGACGTTTTTGAAGTCGCAGCCAATGAATCGCTTGTGACGTCTATTCGACAACAGTTGGAAACGCGAGAAGGACGTGAAAAGTTGCACGCACACTATGGTCCATTAGGTCAAAAATATATGGGAGCTGTTCTGAGTGGTAAAAAACCAGTCATAATAGATACTGTTTATGGAGTTTATTTCACCGACTTTGGAACGATGCTCGGCGATAAACGCATCGACATACATAAGAATGACAGCATAGTCATAGATGGTAAAATATATGTGGAAACACCTGGTCTGTACGAATTAATTTTCATGAAAATGCCCAACATGTACACGAATAATGACCTGCAGAATTATAAAAACATTCTATTGGCAACAAATGCATATAGGCGCGGGCATATTGCACATAATCAAGTAATGAGCAACAAAGGGTCTAAATATAAAAATATAATTGCGCCTTTAGTAACAGACGTAAAAGTTGGACAAGGTATACCGAGCGCTATTACATTAAATGATAACAAAATCGATTATGTTCATTGGGATGATCCCAACGAGCTTGTGGATCGCCTTCGATTGCTCGAGGCCTCACACCAGGCAGGGCACAATGCTCACGACAACGAGATTCTATCAATTATTGAAGAACTTCGCGAGGTTGATCTTATTATAAATTAAAACTGCATGAAACAAACCATTTAGTCAACATCGAAATGTCAATCAACAAGTTTGGAACATCGCTTGGAAGAGGTAGTGCGGAACCATACTACCAATGGAGTGGATTAGTCAGAAATTACGTGCGCGATAACGCTCTTTGCATGACTGCCACTGATTTTGATGCAAAGTCGCGCAAAATTCGACGTGTAGCGCTGCCTGTAGACGATACTGATGCAGCCAATAAACGATACGTGCAGCAGACTGTGAAATTTTAAAGGATCGACAGGATGAAATCGAGAGGAAATTGAGACACTTCAAAGTAGAGTGGAAATTACAGCTCATATGTTAAACAAGTTTCAAAGACAGCTCGACGCGGTGACTCATCGTGCAGAGTAAAAAAGTCGATACATCGAATATATGTGTCATTTACATATTATACTCCAAACATGTCTGAGAAACAATTGCTGGTTGAGGAGTTGCATGCTCCGGCGAGAAGAAATTTTCCTCGAAGACATGTCATAGTTCGCGGATATGATGACCTGTGGCAGGCGGACGTGGTTGAGATGCGTCCTTACACGCGATTTAACCGAGGTTATCACTACATACCGTTATCGACGTGCTGAGCAAGCATGCATGGGCTGTGCCGCTTAAGACCAAGAGTGGTAGCGAAGTTGCTATTGCGATTGCAAAGATAATTCGAAAAGATGAAAGATGTCCGAAAAATTTGCAAACAGACAAAGGAAAGGAATTTTATAACGCAAACGTGCAGAAACTATTAAAAAAACATGATATTAATCATTATTCTACGTACTCCATAATGAAAGCATCAGTTGTCGAACGCTTTAACCGCACATTAAAGAACGTTATGTGGAAACAATTTACACTCAATGGAAATTATAGATGGCTCGATCTGCTGCCACGTCTCGTGTCAGATTACAATGTACGAAAGCATCGAACTATCGGCATGCGACCCATCGATGTTACGCCTGCAATCGCTAAAAAACTCTTAACCACTGTGTACAGTCACATAAAAATTGCAGCACCCGCGCGATTTAAAGTAGGTGACTCGGTGCGCGTCAGCAAATTCAAAACTGTTTTTGAGAAGGGCTATACACCAAATTGGACTACGGAAATATTTAAAATTATCAAAGTACAGCGTACCAATCCTGCGACATATGTACTGGAAGATTCCTGTGGAAAACCTGTCGCTGGAGGATTCTACGAATATGAGCTGCAGCGTGCTGCAAATCCTGACGTGTATCTTGTTGAAAAAATATTACGCAGAAAAGGAGATGAGGTTTATGTTAAGTGGTTGGGATTCGATGGAGCGCATAATTCATGGATACATAAAAGCAATGTTATTTAATCCATATAAAAATTGTTTTTATTATATTTACATAAAAGTACAATGTAACCGTATAAACATAAAATACATTATTAATTTTATATTATGCGAGATTTCTTTATCATCCTTCCATTATCCTTAATACATTCTTATTATTAATACTTGTACTTTATTAATACTTTTACATAAAAATATGAATGAAATTATAATGTAAAATTTGTATATAAAATATAAAATATTATAGCGGTATTCGATAATGTCCCCATGGTAACGTTTCAACTGAATCGGGTATAAGGTATCTCTTATCGTCGTACGGACTCAAAGCAATTTTCGTTTCGGACACCGTGTATACTTCATGCATCTTGGATCTTATGCATGATTGGCGACGCGTCATCTCGATCTCATCTCTCAAACACTGGGTGTAATCATCAAACGTTATGGTTCGCGCTACTACACTATTCTTGACACCTTTCGCCTTTTTCGTATCCTTCTTTCCATCCACCTTCAACGCATACATCTTTGCTCTAAGTCCAACGAACTCGGTCATAATTATACCATTGTTCTCATCTTTCATTAGACCCGGAACTTTTTTATTCTCAAGAGGCATACCGTACGCGTTGTCGACTGGATAATCGCTCGTGTCAAACCTACCGATATCGCGTTTCATCGTCTCGTAAATATCCTCACACTCGACGAGGTATATGAGACTGTCAGTGTCGGTGTACATGACTCTACATTTGTCACGATATAAAGGTAGCATGTATTCGTGATGAAATTCATATAGACACGTCTTAGAAATATCTAGGATACACATACCTACGTAAATCGGCTTATATAATTTTACCTCGAGTTTTTTAAGTTCAACGGCGATTAAATTTTCTGCAAAAATACTTCGACTATGAAAATTTGGTTTCGCGATCATTGTCTCTGCACCATACCGCCCCGCCCATGTCGTCAACAATTTAACGTCAACATGATTGCGCACATTCTCCATTGTTTTACCGAACACCGCGTTGTTCATGAGTTTATACAAATTTTTTTCGAAATCATTTTTAGCGATGGTTCGGAATCGTGTGTTTAACTCTATATATTTACAGAGCCATGGAGATTGTGCGAATTTTAACACACGGTGTATCTTCGCGATATGAAAACCGTGACGCGTGCACTGCTGCAGGTTGCGGTAGTGAATGACGTAACGTTTCTTATCATACAAGGTCGCTAAAAGTTTATATTCACGCTTGCCTGGCGGTTTATCGCGTGTCGGGCAGAAAGGTAGGTCAGTGTACTCATCGTGAAGGTCTCGGGGATACTCGAGATCAACTTCGAGAATGTATCCCGTTGGTGAATCAGGAGCGATCGCACACACGTCAAAATTAGAGACATCTTCGACCCATTGAAATTCTCCATAGGGCAGTGGCTGACACATTGCCCATCCGTACAAATTATTGACGTCAAAGTACATAAGATATGAAGATGGTTTCAATGGGTCGTACGTCTGCATGTACTTGTTATTGGCTCGCGCATGTCTGCCTGAACATTGACTGAGGCCACCACGTATACCGCGTTCGATGAACATTACCATGTCAATGTCAGTAAGCAGTTCGAAAGTAATTTTTGTATATTTTAACATAGCGTCCCACGTGTATCCGGGGAGAGTGTAATAATGTGCTGGATCGAGACCGTAACTTTCTAAGCATTTATCGCGAAAATTTTCAAAAATGTCAGCTAACAATAACACATCCGTTTTCAAATATAGATCGCTGTATTCACCCAACGTTCGAACGGAGAATCGCTCCCAGACATTCTCGGCGTGCGCGTAATCGCTCTCGGATACAGTATCACCGGTCAGGGAACTGAAAAATAATTCGCGCGGCGGTAAACATATGTCCTGCAGCTTGTCGACGCAATCTACGTACTCGTACGGAAATACACCTTTTCGTGTCAATAAATCGAAATCCTTGTCAGACAAGTGTAAAAATTTGGAACGTACAATTTTTAATTTTTCTTACCTAGAAACGATACCAATTTTTCGAGACTAGTATTTAAAAATTTATATGAATCTATAAACCGTAGTTTTATGTAATTGTGTGGATTTAATTTATCTGTGTCTATGACATGTTTTGTGAAAGAAATGTACTTTTCTTTAGTGATGGAGAGTATGTCGGTCTTCCCTTTGAACGCAGTGGCTATTTCCTTAATAATGAAATGTGAATCGTATCCAGATAAATTATGAAAAATAATTGGTATATATGATACATTTCGATAATTTAGATTACAAAGAGAATGTGCTGGACCGCGGTAACGACCGGTCAGGTGACAATGATCGCGCACCCGCGTATCGTCTGGCGCAAACGGCTTATCGCAGATATGACACCGCGTCGCGCTACGGTATGCCTCCAATTGTTCTTTCGATAACGTTTCCATGGGGACATTAGTGGATAAACGAGTTTTAACATTATGCGCTAATTTTTCAATTTGTTTCGTGAACCACGCGATGCAATCTTTATCGCGACGAAACCTATACGTAGATAACGCGTCGTCGTACGAGCATCGCACGTAGTATCCGATGCTGAATACTTCGTGTTGTTGATATGTGTACGACGCTTGCTCTGCATTGTGTTGTGTCTTCCGCAGCACACACTCGAGGTCTGCGTAGACAACGAAGGGCATTCGTTCCTTGTGGTTTACGTTCTGAAAATTTAACCATTTGTTGTCTTCAGCGGGCAGTGTGATAGCACAGTCGTTCATCGTCTGGCAGTCCACATCATGTAATTGCAGCCTCTCGCAAGACGTAAAATAGTGCAAGCACCTGTAAAAATTTAAAAAATTTTAATTACTTTTTTGCTAGATCATGAAAGTTTTTTTGCATGTGAATATAGTATACATACCGATCACAAATGTATTTCTTGTGCTCCTTTTTATTCAGTTGGGAGCTAACGAGACGGGATAGATTTTTTATCCAAGCAAAGTGACCCACGCCGCCTTCGCGCAGATTTTGCAAGTATAATAAATTGACGTGCTTCTCTTTCTTGTCATTGGAGAGTCGCAGCGGAAGAATCTTTAGCATCGCCATTTCCTTTTTGATCCCGTAGACGTTGATCGATACATTGTTAAGACTCTCAAATTTTCCTATATCCTTTAGTGTAATGGGAAACGCAATGTCGTCAAACTTTAGAACTGTTGTATAATGCGGATATGATGACTCCCTTTCTGAATTTCTTTCGGCAGGGTATAGCGCAGCGACCACTGACCACGCGAAGCATGCATTGTCCTTTGAATTAACGTTCACTACCGCACGTTTCATTATTATTTCTCGCGGTAACGTCACGTGACACCCTGCGTGTAGAGGATTATACTTATTTATATTTAGAGTCAAATTGAGAATTCGCAATAGCGCCCACCCGCTATCACGTTCTTGAAACTCTTCGAGTGATGCTAATGTGGGCTCGATAACGCGTCGCTCATACCACTCGTCCAAATTTAACATTTGAAATAATTCACAATTTTTAGTGTTTATACTTTTGTTTGCACGGTTATCACCCGTTACAAACACACTATTAAACGCAGTGTTTACTTTCACACTGTTGTGTTCCTCTAGAGCGTCCCGCATTCGCTCGAGCACTATACCGCCTGCGTCTTCTAAAAACGTTCGCGGTTCAATATAGTTTGTATTTATCACTGCACCTGTCTGAATGCGATTCTCGAACGCTGCATCTATTTCCCGCCACACGAGTTTATTCGCGTTATTACTAGTGCTCGCGTAATTACCGCCTACATGTACAAAACGTCTTTGTAATAATGTTTTTTCACTCTCGAGTCGCGCGATCCTCGCAACCAACGATTGTCTCTGTCCGACGGCAAGCCGAGGACGCTTGATGCGGCTATGTTCCTCAAGTTGTTGTATAAATTCGTCGCATCTCTGCAACCACATAAAACACTCGCCCAAGTTAGTGACTCCATTTGCTTGCTCCAACAGCTCGCGTTCCACTTGCTCGAAATTATTCTCCATTTTTATCACTGTTGTCTTTTTATCACTGTTTTAAAACAACACCATACAATCTTCAACAGGACACTCGCATATAGTTTCGTAGCACCTAATGCAGAATCGAAATTTGTCTTGAATTTCAAACTGCATTAGCTTGCTTCGTCTTTCACATCGAATATAAAAACGTATCTCCTTCTCTTGCTCAGACAGAACGTATTCATCCTCATCATTGTTCAAAAGATTTGAAAATCCGTGGTAAGTACGCAGCATTTTCTCTACATAGGGATTCTCAGTATCATAGCAAAGTAGGACGTTATTGCTATCACTTCGATATACCTTCCAACACCTGCTGGTATCTCAATGAGATGGTAACAGCATTCCTGAGTCTTTTCTACGATTTGTTCTGCTATATCATATTCATTATCATCGGTGTCAACCGAATTGAGTAACTCTCTATATAATTTGTGCTTCATATGATGAGGCCAATTATGAACAAATTGGTCGTGTATGTAAACTTCCTGTATTACGGTGCGTTCATGCGTTCCGCGTATACCGAGTTCTCGATCACGTAGAAATTGCACTGGTGATATTCTCTGCACATTTCGTTTTTCGGAATCATCATCATTGTTAAGAACATAAATGGCATCTTCTACGATATCGTCATTCAT
>NW_023415580.1:0-6140 GCF_013373865.1 Monomorium pharaonis | reverse complement strand
AAGATTTTGTAACTTTTTCAAATATATAAAATATTTATGTAATATTTTTGAAAATAAATAGAATAATAAATATTTATAAATAAATTTATAATAAATTTATAAATTATATGTAAATTTTTGTATAAAATTATAATAAATGTTTATAAATTTAGTATAAATATTTACTATAAATATCGTGTGCTGTCTGAGAATTAACATGCAACACTTAATTAATAAAAATCCATCTATTTTTTCCGTCTGAAACTTTTTGAAAAATTACAATAAATATAAAATACATAAGAATACAATATATATAAAATATAAGATTCATAAAAACTGCAATCTTTGTTACGCAGCTTCCATGAGATCGGTGTGCGCGATATTCCAGCCATGATAGACTACATCGTAAAAGTTACGGGCCAAGAAAAAATGTTTTATATTGGTCATAGCCAAGGAACCACTGCTTTCTTTATAATGGCATCAGAACGGCCGGAATATCAGAACAAGATCACAGCTATGTTCGCCCTGGCACCTGTAGCTTATTGTGGCAGAATGCCAAATCCAATTCTTCAATTTATTGCCAGATTTTCCGGTCCTATAAATGTACGTGTAATTCCAATCTCGAGACAACCTCTCTAAAAAAAAATCAACGCAATTTTCCTTTTTTTTTTATGGACATCTCGTTATAGGCACTGATGGACTTAATTGGTATGCACGAATTCAAACCTACGGGCAAGGCTATGCAAATATTTAAAAACATTGTTTGCGCTGAAGATGCTATCACGCAACCCTTGTGTTCGAACATACTCTTTTGTTCGGTGGTTTCAACAAGGACCAATTAAACACGGTATGATATCTATAACGTACTTTCAGTTGTCTTATCTAATACTATATGTAACGTTAAATTAACTCTCCGACTCTAACAGATCTGAAACGTCCAACCAAAATAATTTTTGCATGTAACTTTAAAACCGCTAAGCTTGCATATTTATTTCCTATCCTAAAAAAAAATATTAGATGATGAAGGGAACACTGTAAAACCGTGCAGTAAAATCGTTGTCAAATATCAGACTGTCGTTAAATATCAAACAGACAAAATTTAAATAAACGCGTACAACCCATACTTATAGATGTGAGTTTTTTCTGTAACAATATTATTAATTATTTATGCTAAACATTATTTGTAATCAAAATAATGTCTTTTTAAAAGATTTTGATAAATTATTGCTTCTTTCCTTAAATAGTATAAAAATAAAATTTCATACGGTAGAAAGTTAAAATAAAAATTAATTTAATTTTTTCGTATATTTTAGATTCGTAATAACATTTTGTCAAATATTAAAAGAAACAAATTTGTTTTATCAATTAAATGCAGTAATTTTTGTCAAAATGACTACATCTTATTGCTTTTGTAAATTTGGAAATCTTTCTCTATAGAATAAAAGTATATGCATTATTATCAGTCTAAATTGCAAAATTTATGTTGTAAACAAGGAAAATTTTATAAGTCATAACAATATTTTCTTAATATAAAAGATCTGTAATTTGTATTCGTGAATTCGAAATTCTAAACACATAAATGACAGGAACAAACAATGTGGAATTCTTAAAGTTAGACTTTATAATGCCTTGATTAAGACGAAATTGTTCTATAAAAATTTAGCTTATATACGCGTAAAAGTGAGCATGAAAAATTTTTTGTTTTCGGTATAAAGTCCAATAAGTTTAAGAAACTTTAAAAGAATTTGTTTTCTGTATAGGAAAAATTATACATATATTTTTAAAGAAAACCTTTTTTTCCTATACTTATATCAGAATTTGTAAAAAATAAAATATTTAATAAACAATTTTGCAGAAAATGACTATCACATTGTCAATCATAATTATGACGTGTCAACTGTGATGTTGACAGATATTTCGTGATTTTTCTTTTAATTTTTTTCTTTACTTTAAAATAAAGAAAATAGTGTCTGGCGCAACAGACCCATAGTTGTAGTCCGAAAGTAAAATAATGATATACATTCTAAGGATTAATAACACTTTCTTTTATAATTGTGTATTGTTTGAATTAACAATCATTGTTAATTTATTAATCTAATAGTTATTCATGATGTTGCTCTCATCTTTACAGACTCTTCTACCAATGATCCTGGATCATGCTCCGGCTGGTGCATCCACGAAGCAAGTAATGCATTATGCACAACTCATAAAGACCGGTAAGCGTTTATTCTTAATATGCCTAATTATACTTGTAAGTTGACAAAACATTTATCATTTAAATTCTATCAAAATTGTCATAAACATTTTATAATTTTATAAAATTCCAAAAAATTTTTATGATATAGTTTTGATAGAATTATTATAATACAAAATATAAGATATATACATATATATATATATATATATATATATATATATTTATTTATTGTTATATAGTTTATCATGATCCGGTCTTATTTCCAATAATTATACCAACTTTTTTAATGCTCTTGCTATGGGCTGGAGTGAGTTTCAATAAATCGTTATATTTATTTTTTTGCATAAACAAAAACCGACATAAAAAATTATATAAACTTTTTCGTAACTTTTCGTAGAATCAATTAACATAATCAGTTTTTTCTTATAGTAAATTTTTAACAATTCGTTGCAAAATTTATTTTTGAAAAGTACTTTTTTTCTCAATAATAGTTTATATAAATTATTTTTGTGCTTGATTCTATTTCCAATTATTCTTTTATTAATTTTACTAATTCTGTTCAGAAAATTAAAGGACGCATATGCATGAGAAGGTTCTATGTAGTTGTGTACATTCGTACATGATTGATACCGAGGACGTTGACCGACTCCTCGACGCGACTCACGTCTGATCTTGCTTTGTTTGACCCAATTTCTCTTGACGACGCTACAAACAGACAGTCAGATTTTCATTCATTCTTTCTGAGACGAGGGTCAGAGTAAGACGTTCATTCAGATTACAATACACACGTATTGTAAAGGTTTTCGTTACGTGCCACGTATCTCGTGCAAATTGGTTGCACATTCAAAGTAGAGACTTACCACGGCCAAGTACACTGCATAATCAGTTTCTGCAGACCCTACGGGTTGCTGAAAGATAGAGTTCGAGTTCAATTCCTGCAGTCACCACGACGAGCAGAAAGAGTGAGAGAGAGGGACATTCGACCCTAAATTCTACGGCCTATCGAGAGAGTGAGAGAGAGGGACATTCGACTCTAAATTCTACGGCCTGCTGAGAGAGAGAGACCAGGAGATCGAGCTCCAGGTACACGGAACCTCTGTAGAGAGTTTTCAATTGAGTTCTTGAGAAAGTTTTCATCCTGTTTCGGATTAGCACGACGGCGAACCGACAGGACAGAACTCAATTCAGAGGTTCCCATTCAGCTGTACTATTCAGCAATTATTCAGAGACATTTTCATACCGTCGTACTTTCGAACGTAATCTATTTAGATGCGTTCACATGTTGGCGTCACTATCAGACGTATTCAATCAACTGTTTAGAGACATTTTTTGATAAATGTTAAACATGTATGAATCAAAAGTTTTAGTGTAACCTTCTTCTGCATATGCGTTAATTACTTGAAATATTGTAAATTCATTTGAAATACTATTGATGTAAAAATCTAGAATCACTGTAATGTTCCGTAATTCTCATTACGCTTATCATTCTCAACTAATTTTATGATTCATTTGTAAATATTACGATTATAATATGATTGCATAAAGCTTATGGTATGGAATGCATGATTATTAATTTGAATAACCGTTTGACGTTATTGTATGAATAATTTTATAATTTATTAACCCTAGTAATTTCTGATTGTTGTGTATTCTTATATGTATTCTATTCTATATGTGTGTAATTCCATATGTGTTATTTACTATATTTGTTGTGAACGTCCGTCATTAACCGAATTGTCATAAATTAATCAGAATATTCATAGATTATTCAGACTTGTCATAGATTAAATTTTATATTCTGCCAAATTATTTTAAAGTTATTAAATTTTTCTGCCACCTTTATTTGACTCTGTAATCATTTTCAACCGGCGTGCTTGTTTATTAAACATTTTTTGGTCCTTCGAGCCGGATATATATAAAACAAAAAAAAAAAAAAAAGAGAAGAGAACGGAGAATTATTGAAGATGAGGCTCAGCCACGTGCAAGCTCACATTGAGCAACAGTTTATTTTATCTAAATTCATAACAAGGCATATGATAGTTTTGTTGGTGACGGATTGTCAGATGTTTACTACGAATAGAGTAAAGTCTCGCTTGTCGACCTTGAAAGATGACTGGGAGCGTTTCTGCTTGGAACACAAGGCAATATTAGTAGCAATGCACGAATTAAATGACGATGATCGTCTGTTATTCAAAGTCACGTATATTTTACTACAATCTTTATTCTCAAACTCATGAATATTACGTTAATGTAGTTGACAAAATAAATTCTTTACTCGAGTCTGAGCAGGAAGGCGTTCCTAGTACACCGTCTACTCAGGTCGCATCATTCTCCTCTCCTGAAATTCCGGCATTCTTTCATCATGCGCGTCTCCCACGACTTGATCTCCCAAAATTTAACGGAACTCCGTCGGATTGGCTTTCATTTAAAGATTTATTTCAATCGCTTGTTATTTCAAATCCGACATTGTCATCCGTAGAAAAGCTTCAGTATTTGATAATCAGTCTCACTGGCTCCGCCGCCTCAATATTAAAAAATACAACGTTATCAGCTGAAAATTTTCAGAGATCATGGGATGCACTAAATTCATTTTATGAAAATAAACGTCTTCTCGTTCACGCAGCAATGAATTCATTGTTTTCAATCAAGCGCATGACGAAAGAATCTGCCGTGGAACTAAAGAAATTATATACACAAGTTATGCAAATTTACCGAAATTTCGAAAGTTTAGAACGCCCTGTCTCGACATGGGATGATTTTCTTATTTTTGTCGTGGTGCAACGTCTCGATTCCGAATCTGTTAAGGCTTGGGAGAAACAATTAGGATCATCCAAGGAGCCGCCTACTTGGCAACAATTTAGTGAATTTCTCATTTCTCAATTGTTAACTCTTCAAGCATTTGAAAATTCTCGATCTGGTTTACTCCCACTACAGCCAAATTCAAAAGCAGTCAAATCTCATTATCAAGGAAAGTCAACCGAAAATAAAGTAAATAGTTCATTCATCTGCCCTATCTGCTCATCAAATCATTATGTATCTAAATGTTCACAGTACACTTCGAAATCTGTTCCGCAAAAAGTCGCGCTTATCAACAAGCACAAATTATGCTTCAATTGCTTAGGAACGCATCGAGTCTCGGCCTGTCAAATAACAAAGCGCTGTCAGAAATGCGGACGGCGTCATCATACATCAATTCATAAAGAATATAATAAGTTTAATTCATCTAAACACGACACTACTAAAAAATCCGTCGAATCATCGGATAGTTCGACACCTTCAATTTCCTCTGAAGCTCAGACTCTTCATTCCAGTTGACTAAATAATAACATTCCGTGTGTTCTTCTTGCTACGGCGAGGGTGCTGGTTATATCACCTACCAAAGAAACCTTCGAAATCCGAGCCTTACTTGATCAAGGATCGGAAATCTCTTTGATTTCAGAACGTATCGTTCAGCAACTTCGACTTCCTCGAAATCACTCATCAATTTCTTTGGTAGGAATCGGTGCACAACATTCCAATAAAACTAAGGGTGTCACAACTATTAAATTAAGAGATCGTTTTAATAAGTTTGATTTTTCAATTCAAGCACACATTTTACGTAAACTTACTACATCAATTCCTTCTACTCAAATTAACAAACCAATATGGCCGCACCTAAAAGGACTGCAATTGGCAGATCCGAATTTTCTTTCCCCTCGGTCCATCGATTTAATTTTAGGCGCCGATATATATGGACATATTATTGAAAATAAAGTTATCAAGGGACCCCCACATTCACCCACTGCTCAATTCACAAAACTTGGATGGATTGTGTCCGGTCCACAGACACTAACGTTTCTAGTAATACCTCGCACAGCTACCATGTATCTGTCGATGATGAACTTTACAGATTATTACATCGTTTTTGGGAAATAGATGAGATTCCTTCCGTAAACACTTCATCTTTATCTTCCGCTGATCAAGA
>NW_023415579.1:0-36463 GCF_013373865.1 Monomorium pharaonis | reverse complement strand
AAGTAAAGGGTAGATTCGAGATATCGCAGCGAGCCGAGGGTGGTTAGTGCAATGAGAAAATAAGAGGGCATATAAGCGAGCCGCGGCTGTTAGTTCGCAGCCTGGTCACGACACGGGTAGGTGCGGCATGAGCGGTTTCCATGGTGGGCAGGGTATATAGCCCGGAGACTGGAGAGACTGCCATTATGCATCCAAAAGTGGCTAGCTCCAACACCCAGCTGCGATTGGACTACTCCTAATGTGATCCGTGCACAGGGGGCACGCTTCTCGTAGAATATTCGACGCCCGATAGAGTTCAGCAGGAAAGTGCCTTTCTATAAGATTAGCACCTCCAATTTTCAAAATCCGATATAACTGATAAAAGTTTCTCCTCTTCCAAAAATTGTGGTGTTTACAATACATTTTAAAAAGAATATCGGCAATGTAAAATGTATATATAAGACATTCGCATATATAAGAATAATTCGATTTCACATTTTTTGTTGTAAAAATTCTTATAATGACGCATTTTCATGTCATTCAATTTGTAAAGAAATTTTTGTCTTTTTACGTGTCACTTGAGTTAGATAACACAATTTTGTGATATATATTTTTTAAGAGATATATATGGCTCAAATTAGATCAAAGTATTATAAGCATAACTTGATTTCGCACTTTGTGTGAAATTGGTAATGATTAATCATAGGATCGATTTGAGTCTTATACTTTGAGTCTTAATACTTTTCGAACTCGACACTTTTGATGAATGCTGTAACCCTTAAAATCATAGATTTTAATATTGCAATCCACTGAAAAGATCATGTGTACATATATACATGTATTTTCATGTATTATCTATAGTATTTTCTCTTTATTTTGATATATATATGTGTGTATATATACATATGTTATATAAGTTTATAATGAAACCCTGTGCTCTTTTCAACAAAACTAAATTTAAATCTACCTTAGTGGAAAAGTTATACTTACTTGTCCGTTTTTCTTGGACACTCATTATGCATGTTATTACGTGTTTTATAAATAAAATCCTAAACTTAGATATTTTTTTAATTTCAGTTTCTAGAACGAATTATAAACAAAATACTGGTGGATAAAAAAATGTTAAGTCCAATTACAATATTGATTATTAACAATGTTATTGTACAAAATGTAATGGCGATTGTAATATCACCTTTTTCTCATTACAGACAGTAATATGTATTTTGATTACGTAAATGAGAAAAATAAGAGAAGAGAAAAAGGAGCTTGGGGTGCACAAAAGAAAAAAATAAAAAGAAGAAGACGAGCGAAGATCCTCTCTGTGCACTCGTGCGTAATTATTCGAGAGCATGTACAGAAACCAGTTCATGATATCGTCGACAGATCCTGTCGGCGCCACCACCTGACAAATTCAACCTCGAAGTCCTATGATTCGATTCGAGCCAGCGACCCAAATCACTTCCAATATTCACTATGCGATAGAAGACGAGAACCTGCCCAAGTATCGTCGTGACTTTGCTGTTCCTGACGTTGGCTAATCTTTACTTCTGGCGGAGTCTTTTCGCATCGCTGACTGTATCTTCGATAACATATTTTATACAGTTACAATTTCACCGTCGAGAAGCTAACGTAATTATTTCAAACTGTCAAGCTTTATTTATAAGTTATTAACCGTGCATATAGCACATCCCTATATACCAAAAATATTTATTTAATGCTTTCGTTAGCAAACATTATATACATATAATGCGCTTGAGTTCATGGATGATATTTGCCTTCTAGGTTTCTACACCAAGTTAAAATTTATGTTGTTAAATCAGATATCTTAGAAAATATCTAATTAGTGTATGTAATACGAGATGTTGATTATATGTATCAAATAATTATCTAGTTAACTAGTATTGTTTTGAAATGCGCAGATATGAGGTGGCGAAAGTTTTCAAAATACCTATAACATAGTAATATATAACATGTACTTTAAATGATAAATTATTACACACAGCCACAGGTGCAAGAAATGTATAGCCCCGAAAAGAAGAATAACATTGTAACATGTTTAATTGTGTGTAAATTATATTCCTTTAAAAGTAAAAAATATCGAAATATCAAAGTTATATAAAATTTTTGAGATAAACGTGCGGTAGAATTGCAAATAAAATAAAACCTTGCGAAGGGTTGATTTATATATTTGTTTATGGTCCGAGGCGTAACGCAACGCTGCACTCGTTCACAATCGCAACACAAATAACTCGAATATACTAGAGCCAGTGATTGTCTCCGACTATGGTTTAGCACTTCTCACCTGTTATCGATTTTTGTTGGTCACCGAGGCCATTCTTTTGCGTTTGTTTTATTTTTATGGCCCTTTTGCAACAGTTGCAGCTGTACACCGTTGACACATTGAGAGGATCGCAAAAGTAATCGTAAAGGCATAAAGCGGAGAAGAAAAAGAAAGTATAATAACAATTGGACCATAAGTACATTGATCGATTATGAGCGATTAAGCAACATAAATATATAATAAATCAAATATTAATTTATATGTATAAATTATAAGATGATATAGAATGGGATTAATTATCTGTGTAACAAAAATAAAACATATAGGGTTGTAATGCATTATTTAATATTTATTTATGTGTTCGCGCAATGACAAATAGTTACGAGAATTTATATTTATCTAAAGGATTATAGGAATGTAATCATTCAAGTTACCACAAAACCAATCGAACCAAAGTGAGTTCAACAATTTGGTTCCAATGTCGTTAACGGTCAGTGCAGTTGTTATGCTCGACTAAAGGAAATGAATTAATTGACGCCCGGCGGCGCTTTGCCTTAATCAAAAGCAGGTCATGACGTCACGAGCGGAATATTGTTCTTATTATGCAGTTCACTTGAGTATTCTCTCTCGAGTCACTGTAGATTTAAACAGTTGAGTAACATGTGTATAGAAAGTAGAACTGCTGCAATATAGATCCCACACTGAATCAAAACTGTACATAATTCCATGAAATATTCATTCTACTAATAAAAATTTATTAAAGTGGTCCAATGAATTATTTTTATCATCAGGATGTTTTATTTATTGTAATAACACTAATACGGATAATTCGTTATATTAATAAATTTATTTATGACTAATAAAACTTTAATATAATATTGTGATAACATATATTATTGTATTGAGTATATCTGTAGTTTGCAGCACTACATATCTTATAACAACATATATATTGCATTTTTATCAGTGTACTATTAACAAAAAGTTTATTATATTAATGAATTTTAGTCAATAAACGCCATACATCGATACTATAAAGAATATTTTTTCAGTGTGTTTAAAATATTAAAAGAAATATAGGATATAATAGTATTGTAAAAAGAACATAATAGCTTATAAAGAAAGAATATAAATAAAGTATAAAATTTTCAACTTCGCTACAAGCATTTCTGAAATACAGATACACGAAATATTACACGGAATACGGATACTCCTACATGTATCATTAATAAAGTTTATTAATTTTTTAATAAGTTTTATTAATTAGGATACGTATTGAGCACGACGCAATTAATCGACTCAGTTTATAAATTTTTATCACGCAGAAAATAGCGGAATACGCGACGGTGCGCCATCATAAACGAAATTTATCGAAACTCGGATTCGTGATTTGAATTTTAATCGAGCTCTATTAATTTATTTACACGATTACTATAGCAACGATTTTAAATTATAAATTCTCGTGGCGCTCGCGAATTTATATAAAATAATTTGAAAATTGTTGTAATTTTATTGCTCGCACACACCAGTTACGTGAGAAATCAAGAGGATTACGCTTGAGCTAATCTTTCCTGTCGTAACAAGATGGGCATTTATCACCAGAAGAAAAGCAAGAGAAAAAGATCGGACATAGAAAGTGCATCGAAACTAAGTGTACCGATCCATGCAGGGGGAGAACGAATGGGATGGATGGCGACGCGATAGGCGACGAAGTGGGAAAAGCTTCTGCGGCTAAAGTCTTGTACGCTTTTCAATATCGCTGGTCACAAATCTCTCTTCCGCGCGCCGTGGGAAAACCTGCCGAGGTCGACACCGTAGAACGTGAAATCCGAAGGATATGACAATGTACTATTTTCTATTTAGAGTTACATAAGTCCGAAGTAAATTATTGACCAAAAAAATGTGTACGTTGTAAACTCTGCATTGAGAGAAAAAAATAGTTGCATTAACCATAATTTATAGTTATTTTTGGCCGTAACAATATTTTTATAGTTAAATTAACATATATAATTATACTTAACTAACCACTATTTATTGTTACAATAGCTATAGCATTCGTTCATACAACCATATGTATGGTTAAACGTGCCATAATTGTGATTTATGTATGGTAGATATTGTATGATAGAATATGTATGGTAGAAATTATTATAATTTATAGTAAACTTTTAGTTTATAGTAAAACTTTTTACTCTGTTTGGCACAACTATACGTATATGGTTATTTACACTAACATTATAGCAATATAACTTAAAAATGATATTTGCAACTATAATTATTTTACTATGCATTATAGTTGCAAATACTAGACACTTTTCTCTCATCGTGTGATTTCAAAATACTAGATAGCATCTAAATTTAATAATTTATAACAATGTTAACGTCTCATTATAGTAATATAATTCGAGATAATTTAAATTATTTCGGCAGTAGGTGCATTTCATAATACTGAACAAGTATTCAGTAATGAAGCAAAACATCGACAATGTACGTAACCGGTCCTTTTAGTAGTAGCTACTATGTATGTCCTTTAGGTTACAGCTGGTGCCACTTTAGCAGCGCGAGTTATATATTCTCTCACATTGTTATAAGTGCTCTCAACACCTGTGTGGCTTAAGTCGACGGAATTTGATTTATTCATGTCTTTAATCTTTTTCCGGTGCGGACACATACGCGCACCTTGAAAGGGTAGCAACTAAGATTTGCAATGGCACTGGACCGCAATATCGTTTAATCTTAAGTTTGTATAAAAGCACCGCGAAATTACCATCTGACTTTTAATCTCACGTTGTTCGCAGCGAGTTTCAAAACTTTATAATTACATCGGCGTGTCAGCATTCGTAATCATGTGGCGATACGCTTTCTAGCTTGTCGTGGCTTTTTGATGAGCTCATCGTCCTGAATTGTTTTTCAAAATATTATCCTTTTATCCATCCCTTCTCTGTTTATTTCATAATAGAAACGACAGCTTTTTTAAACATTCTCTACTTTTATATTTATATACACAAGATGGACAGAATAATTATTTACATTTTATGTAATTACACTACACGGAGAGAATTTTCTATTAAAATTACCTTCAAAATCTGCTAATTGTAGGACCCCTCGAGGAATTTACTATACTTTTTAATAAAATTTACTGTGCGTTTAGTATTTTACTAAAAAAGTATAATAAAATTCGTCGAGGTCACACATTCTCCCACAATTACCAAATTTTGTGAGGGTAAATTTTAGAGAAAAATTCTTTCCGTGTATTTATCCCTTTAATAAATTAATACCCAATACATTCTTTTTATTTATAGGATTTTAGCCTCTTATTCAAATAATCTGTATTAAGGACAAATAATTAATTAATCTCTTATTAAGAAAATAAGTAGTGTATTTTTGGGGTGTTTCCATTATTTTGTCTGTTCCTAATGTTTTAACGATAATATTAATTGTAATTTTATTAAATTATAGTTATATTATAATAACTGTAATTGTAACTTTATGTAATAATAATAATATAATCTGTCTTCTAAAAACATATATGTAATCTTCATAATATTTGAGAAAGAATAATATTTTCCATTAGCGTAACGCATATTCTCAGAATTCAGCGAGCTACGGAACGATTCACTCGGAAATTGGCTTCTGACTATAGCCATATATATGTCTCTGAAGAATGTCTTGGCTACTTCAGATTATAGCAGTGGCTTAGGAGAGAGAGTGAGGCAAGGAGAGAACAGATAGCCACTCTGATAGTAGCAGATCGTATTAGGAAGCTGAGTTGCTCGACATTTCTAAGTTGCTCGTGACATCAGTCGCCTGATCTGTCGCGGAATGTTATGTGATAAAGGAGATCATAGTATACAGTAAAACACATTGTTCTATTGAAAAGGACTTTACGTTCATGTAACAATTTTATTATTTTTTCTTCTAACCTCGAAAATATTTGTTTGGTGATAATATTTAGTGAATAAAGTAATAGATTTATAAGACAAGTCCAGAATTAACTTTTTTCTATAATTTGAGAACAAAGATCTTTTTTAATAAATAAAACAATTTTTATAATTTTTTTCATTATAAGATTATGCTGCTTTCAAAATATATTGTAACTATGTAATATGAATATTATATTTATATTTCTGTTTTACTTTTTTATGCAGAAGCAAGATATCTTTTAAGTTTTATCTGTTTATATATTATAGCAAGTGTTGAAATTTAAATGCATTCTTTTTCTTATAGCCTATTATTTTTCTTATTCTCAATTTCATAAGGTAAAAGCTCATATTCCATCTAGGGAGTAATCTTCGACTCTTGAGCAGGATCATCCGCCTTGCAAATAAACCTGCGAAGCTTGCACGGAAGGTAAGGACGGATACTTCCTGTAAGTCGGGGCAAAGCGCTCGAAAAGTCCGATCCCCGTACGCGAGTGCAGCGCGAGGAGTAAAATCAAAGCCGGTGCAATAAAATCAAAGCCAAGACGAGAGACTACGGTGCGGAGGGGTCAAGGACTCTTTTCGCTGCTTTGACGTCGAACGAACGAACGTCTAGCATATTCTGCTCTGACATGCACCACCGCGCTCTTCCGGTATCCTACGAAAGCACCACAACGAGTGAACTCCTGAAATATTCACGATAAAGAAAAAGCACCTCTGAAATCGTGAGCTTCGTACATCGCAGCTTCCTGTGGTTTTGATATTCTTCTATGCCCGGGGAATGAAAAGATTCATTCGGTGTTGGCCTCGGTATCTTAATAGCAGAGAAAATTAAGATATCCTTCAAGTCAAATTTCCTCGTCTTTAACTCGGAATTTGTCTTATTTCTCTTATTATATCTTGAGAACATCGTTTCGTAAGAAGGGATAAAGAACGAGTTTTAATTTAAAATAGAAATATCACGTTTAAGGGAAATCGAAAGAAAAGTAAATTCGCGACACTGTTCGTTTGATGATTTAATCAATTTGCAAGTTCTACTTCACTCTATGAAGCATGGCATAATCTCTTGGTGGAGTTATGATCATGCCTCTCTTCTAAAAAGGCTTCGGGAAATTTATGAATTCTTGGGCGCAGTCTTACTGCCGACACAACGATTCGTCGCAGCCTGCAGTCACCTGCCCCCTTCCCCTCCCTTCTCCCTTACTTTCCCCTGCTCCCCTTAACATTATTGAAGAAAACGATCTACGGTAAATTTCCCGAGAGCACGTCGCGCGTAAAATGGTTCGTCGCGGAATAAAAAGCACGTGCCTCGACTCGTTGCTGCGATATCTGCGATTCTATCGGCTAGGTTTTTTCATGCATACGATAATCATAGCTCGTTGTAGCGTCGGCTGCAAAATGCTCTTCAATTCACCCTGCACCCTTAAATTGTTTGGAACGACGGTTTATAAGTGAGTTTATTTATAAAGTAACATTTATTAAAATGCATGAAATGTTTAATAAATAAATTAAGCACTTGAAAATTTCAAGCTAAAATAAATTTACAGAGAATATAAGAAATAAATATAAGAAAAGTTGCAATGACTATAAATATCACTGTAATTCATAGTCATTTTTGGACCCAATCAAATTTTTATAGTTATTCAATAATATAAATTATAATTAATTTGTTGAACTATATTAAAGTTCTTATAATCATAATATTGATCTATGCAACTTATAATATGGTTGCTGTAACTATAATGGAATTATCTATAATGGAACTATAATGGAATATAATTTTAATATAGTTTGTACTATAAAACAATCACAATAAGCTTACTACATGATTATTTTTACCAATTAATATTATATTATATAGTAATAATTATATACTATAAAAGTAATATTCCTGGCTATAATTATTTTATTATGCCATAGTAGTCGTAAATATCATTTTTCCTCAGTGTATAAAATTATTTATCAGTAGTTGTAGAGATTAATTGGCTGTTGGCGTTTCATTGTGTGAGAATTACATGTAATGCCTAGACTTGATTTGTGTCATGTTTTTTCGCTGTAAGTAATTCTATTTCTTTTTTGCCAAAGGAATTCAAGTTATACATTGCGTCTCCAATTTTGTGTCTGAGCATCCCTTGTCCTGCACAGGCAAACAGTTAAGCAAATGCCGAGACAACTTGTCCGGTTAAAGCAAGCAGTTCGTTACAAAGGATATTACAGTAACCGGCGTTTTCGCCTCTTTCGTATTTGCATACTTGTCGTATGTGATTACTTTCATATGTGCTATGTAAAAAGATATCATGTAAATTTTGTGCTAATAAAATTACTAATGAGATTATTAACTTCGATAAAGTTAAATACATTATTAATAAAGCTTAAGAAAATAAACAAAATATTACCTACCACTCAAATAATTAATTATACTAACAGAAAAACATCCTATATTAATAGTTAAATGCATAAAAAGGAAAAAATGTTTAAAAAAATGTAAATAGTATTTTGCATTCTATTTTGCATTTTAAAATACCCAGTAAAAAGCAATATAAAATTTCAGAGAAGTCTCACAAAGGAGCTATAATTCAATTCTAATTGAATCCAATTGCAGTGTTAATTATCTTTCCACTTCAGCTATCTCAATTATTCATTTATCAAGTTATCTTCGATTAATTTTGACTATTAAAACCTTGAGATTTTGGTTCTATTAAAGATTGAAAATTTCAAGAAAAGTGTATTTATTCATTAAATAAACTACAAAGATGTTTGCATATTAGGAAAAAAAATTTAATTTAGTTAATAAATTTTTAACAGCAACTAAATAATTTGTTTGTTATATTACATATGACAAAAAATTTAGTTATTTCTGTAAAATATATATAAGTAAAAAATATTTGTTTATACTTTAACTCTCTCTTTAAATTGCGATGTATTATCACTGATTTGCAGTAGTTTATTTACAGCTGTGATAATTAATGAGCATTCACAGACTTTTAATGATTTTCACTTCAGAATTAGTGTACAATTACTAAAAGATTAGTGCATTTTCACAAATCTTTACTAAATTTTCATTTATTATAATTTAGAGAGCTTAGAATGACTACTTTATGTATAAAATGTCGATTTTTCGGACGTCTATATAAAAATTCATAAAAAATTAAAAATAATTTTTACTTTCAATTTTGTGTCAAACATTATCAAAAATAATTATTATTTACATTGAAATTGTTACTTAGTTTTTATGAATCAATCCTTTTCTCTCACTAAAAGGGTTAATCATTACGAATGTTTCTTGCAAAATTTTTCTTGCACATTTTACTTCTAATTACAGAAAATTAGAAAACGATATCAAGATGTTGCCGAATTTATGAACAAGGCTATCAATAAATAAAGAAGGAGACGACAACAACGATGACGATAACGGCAACGATAACGATAACGACACTCCAATGACGACGGCGATAGCGACAACGGCAACGACGGGAGATAGGTTGGACTTGTTTTTGTTCCACCCTTCGCACCAGCTTTATTTCCTGGACGTTTCCTTCTGTCGTCCAGTCACGTTTCGCGGAGACACTTGTCTCGACAAAACGCACAGCCGTGACAGCGGAATGACGAGGTGAGCCTGGCAACGAGTAACGAGATCGATCCACCTACTCCACTCATGTTTCATCTAAACGAGAAATAAAGGAACCTCTGGACACAAAACACGAGACCGTACGGGCAAAGAGTAAATGGGGCAAGTAAATCTTTGAAATAAGAAAAATAGAATAATTGTGATGACTTCGGGATTAGAAATTATTTACAGACTAATATGAACAATTATGCGAATGTATCTTTTGAGAGCTGAAAACTTTCAATTAAAAAATGCATAATAAAGATAAACGTTTTATTGACAAAAAAACTTGGCGCTGCTATAGAAAATAAAAAAAATTAATAACAATTTTATAATAATAATAATTATAAACAATTTATTATTTATTTATGTTATAATAAATAATGTCCTATTGCCCCGGCAACGCCAAGTTTTTTTAAATAAAACATTAATTTTTGTTATATTGTAGATACGGCGGGGACAGACGCAGTGAGTCGAGAGATTGTAATAAAAGTTATTTATTTGAATAATGCACAGGGCACACCCTTGTTATACAGTGAGACGTGTGGTATGAGTAGACCACTAACACTGGTGGTGAGAGCCACACAGTGTGGAAGTACAAAGGGGGGACGCTGTGGTACTACTGGAAGAGGGCGCACGTAACAGAGAGAGGAAACCTTGTAATGGTATTCATGAGTCGCCATAAGGAGCGTGATAGGGAACCTCCAATAATTCTTTATTATGCATTTCTTATATAGGGTGTCCCTTAACATGTTGGTCAACGCTCGTAAAAAAGTAGAAGGAATCTAGATGAATATAAAAGTTTCCAATATTGTCTTTCGTTAGGTCTTGGGTTAGATCTTGGGTTAGGTCCACCAATATCGAGGTATTCATTTTTAAATTATGCAAATAAGAGCACGCCGAGGGAAGAGCTCAATCCGCTTGAGCTATAACACGAAAGAAAAGATCTATCATGAATATACGATAAGCTTTCATTAATTTATTGTTCACAATTTTACGATAGAAATTAATTAGATTTTTGCAGATCCCATACGCTAATATTTCGATTATTAGTGGACCTAACCCAAGACAATATTGGACTTTTATGTTCATTTCAATTTTTTCTACCTTTTTACGAGCGTTGACCAACATGTTCAGAGACACCCTGTATAATGTTAATTAAAACGCTTAAACTTCATTGTATGCAGAACTATATTATTGAATATAATATTTTAATATTGAAGAGTAATAATAAATAAGAAATTTCTAGTTTGTATAAAAATTTTTTTCTTATAATTCATAACTTATATACGTTTATTGCGTACATAACTTTTAATAAATATTTTTTTAATTACATAAATGTTGAAACTTTTGAAACTTCAACATTTATAATAGAATTAACTATATAATTATTTTCTTACATTCTGCAACTTTCACTTCAGTAAGAAAATACTTTCGACTTAAACAAAAACTCGTTCGATTCGTGCAGTAAAGCTAGCTGTATTTATTATATACTAAATATATTTACTTATACATGGTAGTAAGGATTTTACCTACTGTACTACTTTGGCTGCCTCTTCACAGCTCGAGAGCGAGCCGGCGAGGGTTTCTCTCGTTGGACAGATTGTAAACAATTTAATTTTAGATTTACCTATGACCCAGTTTTAACTGAGTCCTCAAAAATTAATTATAAGCTCAGTAAATTGTTCCCCTCCACGGAAATCTTTAGTAAAAGGCGAAAGATTTATCCGTATGTTGAAGGGAAAACCTGAGTAAAGATCTGAGCCTGTAACGTCTCTTATATTGGCAAGAAATCTAATTTTACTTACGAGATTTCAATTTAATAGACCTCTAGTGACAATATTCAAAACTAACATAGTCCAACCCCTATGTGCAACCCCTTTTAACTGGATTCTAGTGATGTTGATTCTACCGAACCAATCTGTGTGTGTGTGTGTGCGTGTGCGTGCGATATTGATGTAGTAGTAAACAGCAACATATTTCTGCAAATTACTATATCAATAATACAACTTTCCAGACAAAGCTTTTTCTTATACTAAAACTTGTAGCTTATTTCTAAAAACATATTAATTTTCTTCATTTTGAGTGTGATAAACAAGTGTGTTTTAAAAATTTCTTTATTATAAATGCTTTTATTTATACAATTAAATAATTATATAATTAAAAATTACTTTTTTATAAGAAAGGTAAAAAAAAAGCGCCAAGTGTATGACTCTTCTAAGAAAAAAATAACCTAAATTCAAGATAATACTTGGTTTAATTCTACCTAAATAACATACATATGTGTATATCAAATGACATGTAGTATTTTAAATAAAAGAACAAAAATGTATTTTCCCCACAAAATTTAAATAATATAAAAACAAAATGCGCCAATTATAAGAATAAATTTTTATACAAACGAATATTTATCATTACTTTTTAATATTAAAATGTCATACTCAATAATATAGTTCTGTATGCAGTGAAGTGTTTTAAACGTTTCGATTAACATATTGATATTATGTAAGAACAAAAAATTGGCTCTAATATAAAAAATAATGACAACTATTTGTTATAATATAAATAAAAAGGATATATACATACATATATTTATTTATATACACATTATGTATTAATATGTTAAATGTAAAATATCGTCTGTATATTAAACTTACTCATTGCAGTATGTCCTTATTCTTAGAAATCAAGATAGAGCTTACCTGAAACATAAAAAGACAATTTGTTACGAATAATTGCTTTAGACAAAATTTCTAATAAACTATTTTTATAAATATTATAAGTAAATATAATTAAGCACGCATACAAAATTTTATTAAAATGAATTAAATTTAGGTACCGGTATTTTTCTTTCTTAAATAAATATCGTGCGAACGTGAGTGCTTTGCCTTTCCGTCTCAGCGCTCATGATTATTAATGACTATTATTGTATATCGTAAAGTATGAATCGATTGTTTACACTCTTTGCATTTTATTGTATTTGAAAGCAAGATTGTTTTATCTTTCTATCTATCTGTGTTAAGAGAGTAAGAGATAAGACGACGTTGTTTTTAGTTTTTGTTTTTTCAAAGATAAAATGTAGAGAAAATAAATATGATGATAAATAATAAAAATAAATTTTAATCGTAAAATGTTACAAGTTTGCATGATTACAAATATTATTTTATAAAGATTAAAGTATATAAAAATATATAAGATTTAACTATATTAAAGTAAAAAACAGAAAAAAAACATATAAAAGAATAATACATGTTTTGTAAAACAGTACTGTTTGGCTCTGTTACTAATTTATTTTATATATTTATATATTGTATACTTGTATGTACATATTCGTTGACGACACCATAATATATACATTGAGCAATGTTGCTAGTGTATGGAATTTTTGATAAATTTATAGATGACGTTGCAACATGCGTGTGCGGTCATTATGAATACTAATATATTATCGGTATAATGTAGAGAATTTTCAATAAAGATAATATGATAGAAATAATTGTAAGAATATAAATATATGCCTTGGAAAGAATAATTTTAAGGAAGTTTCCGAGGAAGAAGAATTTCTACTTTAATTAGATGTTTTAACAATTATATATTTTATTGCTTATTATCTTTCTCCTATTATTTTCTTTACAGTTAAATAAGGAGAACATTTATATATTAAGAATTTACCAAAATATGAGATAAATTTGTTAAAATGGAATTCTCTCTCGCAGAATCCTTCTCCCTAATAAATCCATCCAAGCTGCGTTGAATTTCTTGCGGGCGAGTATAACGGTTGAGCCCTGTACTTCTCTACAAGCATAACTTACTCTTCACGAACTATATTTACATAAGAAACATTTAAAATACATCTGCTGCTTTCGCCTTTATAACGTTAGGCAGCGTTTTCGTATGTATTATGCCATTCCGAAGCTGCGATTATATCCAATCCGGAAATATCAAAGTGCGGAAAGCATACGGACCACAAAAGGCACGTTGGGAACGTGCTATCCGCGGAACGACGCTTTATGGATCGTTCTTTACGGGCAAACGATGTTTAAAGATCAAGGAAACGGTTCCATTGGGAATCGATGCGCGCAGTCCGATCGAGCGCGAATAACGAATGAATATCTAACGATGTTTTACGGTCTAACGTGCGCCTGTGTGAAGTTAGCACCGCATCTTTCAAAATCGTAAGTTTTATCAAGAGTACTATTTGCACCCCAAAGAGTACTAGAGTTCCTGATAGGTATTAGCAAGAGTACCGCCAAAATACTTAGAGAAATTGCAATTTGAAAATATGAGGTGCTAACTTCCCGTGGCACCGCAACATGAAAAATATATTGTTTTAAAGATCCTATCTTAAAGTACTCGAAAAGTACTACAGTTCCTGATACATTTTAACAATAGTACCAACCGCCAAATATTATAAAAAAATTATTGAAATTTGGAGATGGCACCGCAAAATAAAAAAAATATTGTTTTAATGATCCCATCTTAAAGTACTCAAAAAGTACTAGAGTTCCTGATACATTTTAACAATAGTACCAACCGCCAAATGCTTTAAAAAAATTATTGAAATTTGGGGATGGCACCGCAAAATTAAAAAATCATTCTTTTAATGATCCTATCTTAAAGTACTCGAAAAGTACTAGAGTTCCTGATACATTTTAATAATAGTACCAACTAATAAATACTGAAAAAAAAATTTTTTTAAGATTACAGCCTATCTTTCATAAAAGTGGCCGTAACTCTTTTGCCTTTAATTTTACAGTTTTGTGCCTTAATAACTTTTGAAAGTACTCGCTGGGGTGCCAAAAGTACTCCAATCAAAACCCGGAAATTGTAAAAAAATTTATATATATATATACATAAATACAAGTTTTTGGAAAAAATAGATTGATATATAACGTACAATTTGCCGACCTTTTAAAGGTTGAGGTACAAAGCTATAAAATCAAAAACAAAAAAGTTACGGTCACTTTTAATTATGTTAAGTCCTCGAAAGAGATACAATTTTTTCACAATTTCCGGGTTCTGACTGGAGTACTTTTGGCACCCCAGCGAGTACTTTCGAAAGTTATTAAGGCACAAAGCTGTGAAACTTGACGCAAAAGAGTTACGGCCACTTTTAGATACAGTCAGTCCCTTAGAGAGATAAAATTTTTTTACAATTTCCGGGTTTTGATTGGAGTACTTTTGGCACCCCAGCGAGTACTTTCAAAAGTTATTAAGGCACAAAGCTGTGAAACTTGACGCAAAAGAGTTACGGTCACTTTTAGATACAGTCAGTCCCTTAGAGAGATAAAATTTTTTTACAATTTCCGGGTTTTGATTGGAGTACTTTTGGCACCCCAGCGAGTACTTTCGAAAGTTATTAAGGCACAAAGCTGTGAAACTTGACGCAAAAGAGTTACGGCTACTTTTAGATACAGTCAGTCCCTTAGAAAGATAAATTTTTTTTACAATTTTCGGGTTTTGATTGAAGTACTTTTGGCACCCCAGCGAGTACTTTCGAAAGTTATTAAGGCACAAAGCTGTGAAATTAAAGGCAAAGGAGTTACGGCCACTTTTATGAAAGATAGGCTGTAATCTTAAAAAATTTTTTTTTTCAGTATTTATTAGTTGGTACTATTATTAAAATGTATCAGGAACTCTAGTACTTTTCGAGTACTTTAAGATAGGATCATTAAAAAAATGATTTTTTAATTTTGCGGTGCCATCCCCAAATTTCAATAATTTTTTTAAAGCATTTGGCGGTTGGTACTATTGTTAAAATGTATCAGGAACTCTAGTACTTTTTGAGTACTTTAAGATGGGATCATTAAAACAATATTTTTTTTATTTTGCGGTGCCATCTCCAAATTTCAATAATTTTTTTATAATATTTGGCGGTTGGTACTATTGTTAAAATGTATCAGGAACTGTAGTACTTTTCGAGTACTTTAAGATAGGATCTTTAAAACAATATATTTTTCATGTTGCGGTGCCATGGGAAGTTAGCACCTCATATTTTCAAATTGCAATTTCTCTAAGTATTTCGGCGGTACTCTTGCTAATACCTATCAGGAACTCTAGTACTCTTTGGGGTGCAAATAGTACTCTTAATAAAACTTACAATTTTGAAAGATGCGGTGCTAACTTCACACAGGCCTAACGTGCGCCTACAATCAAATGCGATATGTATGATGTGGGTATCATCAAACATCGCTTGCATTCGCTTTATCAATCACATATTTTCCAATCACGGGTTAAATTCACTGAAAGCGAAATTATGTTCTCTAAATCGAAATCAGTTATGAATCTTATTTGTTGGTATATTTATAATTATGATCATCGGCGACCATTTCGCCGTCTTTCAGTGATTACAATTAAGAGGGAGACATGTACTTTTACCAATCGGAATCAGTGTATTATCATTGAAAGACAGTGTTCAGGAATCACTAATTAATGTAATTATACATAAATATACGAAAAGAAGAAGATTAATTGCAGCAGCAAGAAGCATCTGTGTGATAGTTAAATGTCAGTTGTTCACTATTTCAGTTGCTGTTGCAACAGCTGCTAATCTTTCTTTTTTCGCGTAACATTGAAGTCAGACCACTTACTGTTTATCCGATGTAAAAAATTAAATCAGATTTAGCACTGCAGACATTCTTTTTCAGGGGCGTACGTGATATTCAGTTATTTCAATTTCTGGACAAATCTCAATCTTTCGTCCATTAGAAAAACATGTACCTAATTGTGTTTTCAGAAAAATATAATTTCTCGTAGACTATTACAGTTCGCTCTACCGACGGGACAGGCCATAAATCAGAGTTATAAAAATTTGATATACAAAATAGCTGCACCCTCTCTTATTCGCCGCCTGCGTTTAATTTTCTCAAACTCGTAAACGTGCGGGCGTAGGTGCGCGTTTACCTGGAGCGTTATGACGATGCATAATAAATCCCCTCCTTCAGCGTCGCCTCGTAAAATTTATGATAAAGGGCCGCGGGTAGTTGTTGTTGAGGATGCGGTCCTTCATTGTTCAACCGGTCTTTCGAAATAGCATTTTCATACTGGCTGAAGACTGATTATTATTTGCTGCCGAGCGAACGACAAGCCGGGCGGGATTCATTGTGCGTATCAGACGACTGTTTTTACGACGGGAATCATGCAGCATAGCGGGCCGCGCCATCGAAATCGCTTCGTGATTCATAAACCACCGCGAAACTAAAAGCCACTTCGGCGGTTATCAAAGTGGAATGGGCTTCTCTCCTGGATGGGCCCTTATCCGTCGTTGATAGCGCATTTCCGATACATCGTTACGGCAAAATAATCGTTGACTGGCCGAAGACCGTAAAAATATTGCCGATATCGATTTACGGATTAAGTGAGTCGCGATAGTTAGCGCATCGTGATTCGTTTATTACGCCGTAAAGAGGACATAATAAACTTCTATTTGTCGCTTTTATTGCAAGCCCGGGACCAAGCGCGCGATAAAAAACGCCGACGGGTTTATCGAAGGTCCCTTATTATTTGGTCGAGTATTTGCTTTTCGTTAGAAAGTTATCGACCGTTCGCTGTTGCCGTTGCACCGCCGCGGCGCCGCCGCCGCTTATATGTCGTCATTAATAGGTGTCAAGAGCGTTATTAATAGTTCTCGTGCGTCCGTTATATAAGCGATATTAAAAACGCCATCAATTGAAACGATACATGTTTACGTATTATGCGCATCGGAGAGAGTCGAGTGCTCTGAATATAATTAGAAGCAGCGATGTATTCATTCCTCTTTATGCCTTCATGTTACTCGCTGGCGTCATTAATCCCTATTCCTCTTCCGGTCGTTAAGTGGATGCACGTGCTCGTGCGCAACGTCAAAAAAACCATTTACTACTTATTAAAGAGTAATTGCCATCCTCTTCTCGGATTCTGATGAAATTTCTGTCGCGTTTTTGATGAATTCTCACATTTGAGTTTGCACACTGATGTAAAAACGAAAATGTTACGAGAGCGGAGGAAAAAAAAAAGTTGAATCGTGTACGAAGCGTTGAGAGAACATTGACAAGTACAAATTTGAAGTTCTCCCGGAAGCACGAAAAACGTTTCCACATCAAACGAAACGTTTTGTATTATTAGTTCCTTTTACCATTTATTCACATGGTGCGTGTGTGTGTGAAATTAAAGTTACATAATTGTTGTAAACGTGTATTCAACAGTGTACTAAGAGAGGATTTTATTTTAAATACGTTAAATAGTATTCTCATGATATTGCATTATACAATATTATTATTAGTCAGCACTTGACGCAAATAATAATGAGAACTTGGTTAATTTGAAATTCAGAATACGTTTTCCTTTTTCAGTCTTAAAGAATCATTCACACACACATACGCACACACACAAATATAATTTGGGGAGAACTTGTAATGTCTTGAATTAATCAGTTCTCAATTTTTGACAGAATGTTGTTAAATCTAAAATTTTATGTTATAAATCTCTGCAATAATTAAACAATTTTTTTTTGGTTTTTATATACTGAAGAATATCTGAAGATTTAAAGAACGAGCCTTTAATGGCACTTGCCGTTACATTTTGCTTAAGAAGAATTTTAGATGACACGATGATGAAAGACTAGACTTAAAATATCTCACGACATCGTGAACTCTATGGCCTATATTCTCAACTCACTTCTGTCGATAAATGCAGTTTTAGACATATAGTTTATATGTACAATAAAATTAAAAAAATAAATGTACGTATTTATCAATAAAAATTGATTTAAACTAATGAGTTAAAAGCACATTATTGACTTCATACCTATAACATAATATCTTACATATTTTATAGATTCCTTGAACTTTTTTGCACTCGAAATTGCTTATCACACAATTAGGGAAATATATTAAAATTATACTAAAAAATCACTACGTTGTATTTCGTGTTTAATTTATGTAAGAAGAATTTTATCATGATTAAAAATTCAATATATAAAAAAAATTCATAATAAAAAATAATGTCAGATAATGCTGTCACACTTATCACCATTGATATCGTTTCATTAATAACAGCCGTTATTTCATACACGATTTCCCTTTATTCAATAAATGAAATAAATGTAAAGAGGACTCCGCGATAATCTGGAGGGAGCGTCGTGTTTAATAATTTTTCCAATGTGAGTATTTAGCTAGACTATTTATTACGAATGGTTGAATTTAATCTCTCGTTCTTTCTCTCTCGCGGCAAAAAAAGGGAGCCTTTTCTTTTTCGGGCTACTTAACCAATAATAAATGTTCATGATATAATGCACGCATTGTTGTGATAACGCGTGATCGGAAGTGGAAGCACGTTTCAGCATATTCGCAGGCAATGTGCCGATAATAATATTTCTTTGCGACGAGTTCCGCCAACCGGAGAAAACGGGGGTGGCGGCCCTTGCAGTCGGAGAGGAAAAGTTTCCCCATAAATCTGCGATTCTAAGGCCATTGTCCGTTCAGGGCCGTACACATCGTCCGCCCCTGGACACTCGGTATCGTGGGAGCGGCCTTTATGCCTGATGAAATATATCGGTGCCAAAAAGATAGCTGGCGAAGTAACCCATCGAAGTTTCTGAAATTCATTTCTTCACAAGGCAACATAATAACGACTTTCTCGACGCGTAGCATATTTGTTTTCCCGATTGCTCTACATTGGAAATGTTCCATCAAACAATTTAATTTTAATAATTTTTTAATAAAAATAAATTTTAGAAAAATGCGTGGACGTTCTATTAATTAAAAAAATAAGATAGATTTTTATTGAAAAAGAGCCTTATAACCTTATAAGCTTCGTTATAAAAGTTATAAGAGTAGAAGCCAGTAAGAGCAATAAAATACAAAAAAAAAAGAAAAAATAAATAATATTAGCATTATCTTGTGATGAATCTCTATTATCTCTTTTTAAGCAAACCGCAAACTCGTGACATATTTTTTAGAACATATAAATTTGGAAGAGGAATTTTCATAAAGCCGGTGAGAAAGTATATTTTCAAGCATCTGACAACATGGTAACTTCAGTCTCCGTGAAAGACAAACGTTGCTGTGGGCAAGAGAAATTTGCGCATCGCTCGTGAAACAAACGTTTTTCCGAGGAATTTATGCTTCCGTACCAGAACATTTTATACTGCGCTTATACACATATACACATAAAGATAATACGTTAACTCCTACGCTTAGATGCTATACGCTAGTTTTATAAAGTAATAAAAATCGAAGCATTTAATACCAAACAAATATAATTGCAATAATTCAAGTGTATTATTAATTGATAGTAAAACAGCGACTTAACTGCATCATATAGACTTCATACAAATAAGATATGACAATTATTTTTAGTTTAAATAAGTTTAACACTTTTTAAAAATAAATCATAATGACATAATAATAACTAATTAATTATTTAATACAATACACTTTTTCACACCTATAAAGAATTGTAAGATTCATTAAGTATTCATATATTCATATACAATCAACAATTACGATAGCAGTAAGGCAGTCGTGATGTAGCACCCTAAGTGCTGAGAGTAAAAATAAAAAATTCCGAGTTTTTAATTGACTCAATTTTTTTATTCCATTCCATTATGTTTCTATTTTTTTTACGGTTATGCAACGAGAAAGAATGGTTGCTATATTGTGTTAGTTTATATAACTTGCTTTTATTTTTATTCGTTGCTTTTATTTCAACTTTACAATATAATTGGTGAGGCGTTACTTATCGAATTTCTAGTTACTAGACGATTAGCTGAATCATTATGTATATATTATATTGTGATAGGAAGGGGATATAAAAGAGAGAATCAATTTTTGAATATTCTAGAATCTAGTTGTATTATATTTAGAGAATTAGAGTTATATTGAGTAAATCTACGGTATGTATAGCCATCTACTTTATCAAGCACAAATACTATGTTAAAGGATTAAATACCGCAATACGTTTCGCGATCCAGTTAATATGCGAAATACCGGTTGATCGTGTTTCATCCTTTGTAGAAGATAAAAGCTGGAAATACTACTCGGCCAAAGCTGCGTTTCACGGCAAGTGAAATCGTCGAGCGGCCGAGCCATATGCAAGGCTTTCAAAAAAGAGATTTTATTTCATTCGTTGATATGAACGTGATTGACAGGAGCGCGGAATAGAGTGAGAAAATTTTCGCTTTTCGTCTTCATCATCCATCTGTGATTACGATGTATAACGATGAAACAAAAGCGGTACTTAACATTGACAATTCATGCGAGAAATCTGGCACGTTAACGAATTGCACGGTCATTCAGCCATGTCGCAAAGAAAGTCTTTATATCGAAAACGTAACTCTATTATTATTAAAAAACTCTATTATTATTAGGTAATTCAATATAAGTACAATAGTTTTTAATTTTTCATCGTTTTTAACTGTAATATAAAAACATTTTAGAAATTCTTTATATATTCTTTATGTCTTTGTTCAAAATATATTGTTGAAACAAATTACAAATAATTAGCTTTAGTTTCAGTCTTAAATCGATTATAAATAATATAAGTCTTTCTTATCAATTCGATATAGAATTAAATAAATTTTCAATGATTTCGAGTCGCATATAAAAATTTCTTTCAAGCGAACCATTTATTGTTACATTTAACAAAATTATTTATTGATACATTTAACAAAAATTATTTATTGATACATTTATTGATACACCCATGATACACACACACACACACACACACATATATATATATATATATATATATATACACAATAAATGGATTAAGCAATGATTCGTTTCAATATTTCAAGTTTTCAGGGTTGTTGATGAAACAGAAATGAAAAAAATATTTCTTGACTCTTTTTGATTTTTATTCTTGAAGAAATTTCCATAACTGAAAGGAACACACGCAAAAAAACCTTTATTTATTTTAAAAAATGCAAAAACAAACAATAAAAGAGAAAAAACGGAAACTTTTACCATGATCTCAAAGAATTAAAAATAAAAAATTGTATATATTTGCAACTGTGTACAGCTTTTAACTATAGTATTTGTTAATAACTCAGTAAATCGCTGACTGTAAAAATTAGAAAAATCAGACTAAAGATTTAGAATATTTTTTAAAACAATTATAAAATTTTGTATAGTTTAAATAGTTAAATAATATTTAAAGAAGTAAATAAAAAAATAGTAATACTATAATTCTTAACATTTTAACAAAGAAAAATCGCAAAATAAGAACCACTGATTTAGACAGAAGTTTACGGTTTAAATATTATACATAGTAGACATTAAAATTTTTTTAAATTGGTGTGCTTATAAAGTTCGAAAATAATACTAATATTTTTTCCAAGTCCTGTACAGTGGCACAATTAAGTGTACATACATATTGTAAACATTGTAAAAAATTACAAGAAAAAATTTGAACCAGAGATAACTATTGGCAAATGCACGCGAAAATTGTTGCGTATCTATGGATATTTTACCATATGCATTTCGAAGAGAAATTACTCTCTATATCTCGTAAGGTGAAGTATCATTTAAAAATTGCATAACTTTAATTTTTACTTTTGTTGAGAGTAACAAATTGCTCGAAAAATTGTACAAGCTCATTTTTCACTTTTTAAAAGTAATGTTTTACTCTACGAGATTTAGAGAGCACCTACAAATCGTAAAAGTCTCATCTAAAGTGACACTTTACGACATCTGCCTGTTAGTAAGGTCCTTGAGTTTTCCTGGTTTTTAAATTTTTCCTGACCATTTTTTTTAATTCTCTGACTACCTCTTCACGGTTTTCCAGAGCTGCATATATTAAATCGTTAAGTAATAGTTAAGGTCTTTACATTCGTAAAATTCGCGTTTTTACTGCATTTTTATTCTAGATATAAACATGATGACAAATATATCAGTTTAATGGTTACTTTAATTTTGTATCCTCGTTAGAATTTTTAGAGTCCTCTGAGTTTATGGAGTAAATTTAAGCTATACAGAAAAGTTAAATGAAATAAATTTGTATCGCAATTTTAACAAAGATTAAAACAAATTTTAATCTGTACTCTGAATTAAACAGATACAATAATTTCTCAAGGCACAAACTTTATTAAACCGCTTAAGCCAATTTTTTTGCAAGTTATTTTAATGAAAAACGTTTGTGCGACACAGGTAAAGATTGCAAAACGTATCAATGTAACATATAATATTCACGTTATCATAAACGCCATACAGGATTCAAAGACGCGAATTGCTTCCATTTCCGCTGTAAGCGTCATTGTGTAAATCCTTCCTTTATTGTGATAGACTCGACTGCGTACAGGATTCTATATGCAATGCATTTCTGATAGTCTGCAAGTTTGAATTACAACGATACGGCAGCAGGATCAAGGCCATTGAGATCGGATTTCCGATGCTTAGTAACTAATCACTCTTGAATCCTACAGTATATATTGTATATTATCTTATTCTCTATCGATCTATCTTTTACCGTTTATGTTCTTCAAGCTGAATCGCTACAATTTCCTTTGATTTGCTCCTGCGCATTGCACGCATCTGCCTTACTTTATCCTCCTGATGCTCTCGTTTATAATCTATGCTTGCATTAAGTCGCTTATTACAACCCGATATAATACGCCATTGAATCGCTATTATTCCACAGAATAAACTTTGAAAGATGAAATCGAATTAAATTATTCTTGACATGTGTAAAAACATTTTTTTTTGTAATTGAATGTTTTAAATAAAAATTAAATTATGTATGTGTGGTTGTGTGTGTATGCATATTATATATTAAGTTTTTGTAAATATATTTTACTGGATATTATTAATATTACATAGAAATAATAGAAAATAGAAAGAATAGAAAATTATTTAGTAATCAGAATTATTTTGTTCAAAATATTCCAACAATTAAAATAACAGTCTTTAATTTTTATATAAATATCGTTAATTTTTGCAAAAAACGCAATTTCTTATTAAAGTTGCAGGGATTGCGATAATCTACGTCGTGCAATTAATAACATTCGTCAGGGTATGCGCACTTTCCAGGCGTCTTTGTGCGAGATGTCGCGAGCAGTAAGTACGGCGAGCGTCTGCTTGAAAACTATAACCGAGTTAAAGGAAACTCCTTAACTAAATTCCATGTTAAATACCGACTTTCGCCTTAACCCTCGGCCACAATGTTCCTAATTGAATTAAAATTTCCGCGGAAGTCCGATGCGGTTATAGCGCCACAATGAAGTTTATCGCTCGAACATGGCGCGCCGACGTTCACCATCTGCCGTTGAAAACCTTTTGACCGTCCCCGCCAAAACTAACGTAGTTCATAAATTCGTGTTGTTTTCAACTATATAAAGAGTGTGACACATCAATTTCGATAAGAAAGAATTATATGAGAGACATACGTTATTGGAAACATCCGCGTTATTATTTATCGGCGTCATTCCTTGTTGTCAGGTATTGTACGATAAATTAAAGTTTCCTGTAAATAAACGATAACAACGATCATGTATCAAGACTTAAAACAATGTATCGGTTCAGCAGATCTAGAATAGCTTTTATATAAAGATATATTTTATTTTAGACTCAAAAAAGACTTGCATTCAACTTTTTTTTTTTAATGATAAAGTATTGAAGCAATTATGCAGCTTTTGTAAAAATATTTATTGAATTTTGTAGATTATAATGGTACTTTTATTATCGCGAAAGAAAATAATGGCGTTAAATTGGGGACTGTAAATTGGGGATTCTGCAAATTGATTGACTACCACTAATTGACCTCTGATTGAAACATGAAAGCTAAATTTCTTTAATTTATATACAGTTGTGCACTGATTGACTCAATATTAAAAAATTAAATCCTGACAAAAAATAGCGGCTTTTCCAAGATTATTTTAAATATTTTAATCTTATTTTAATCTTTGTGAAAAGCCGCAATTTTCAATTTTTAATATTGATTGCATCTAGTTTAATTGGTGTGTGACCTTATAAAAAAAATTGTTCCTGTATTTTAGATCAAGTAATGATTTTCAATCACTTTCGCAGATGATATTTACAATCCTTAATTAAAAAATGCCACTTATACATCATCAAATTAATCTACTTAAATCAATAAGTATTTTTATAAAAGTTGTAATTTGATTGCTTTAAAACTTTTCTATAGAAAAATCCTTGAAAACATGCCTTTTTTCTTAAACCCAACAAAGTAGAATATCCCATTAAGCTGTAACGAACAACTTTTTTGTTTGTAATGTAAGTTTACTCTGATAGATACTTGGTGGAAAAAGAATAAGATTTCTTAAACAGGAGGGGATGGAGAAAAAAGGAGGGGGAGGAAAGGAGGGATCAGATCCTCACGAGAAATCAATGACTGATGCCGGTCACGTAAGAGAACTACAGGATTTAGTCGATGACGCCGTAGGCTTCGTGGACGATAAAGTTATACTTCCAAGATAATAAGATCATCCTTAGTACCATGCCGGTGGGGAAAGTTCGCTTGAGCAATTCCGCAAATCGCTGTGAGCGCAATGGATTCCGTTCTATCGCGGTCGGTATTATAGGTTGAAATAAAACAGAAGGACGAAAAAGATGATATCTTCCTAGTTCATAGAGGCCGAAAAAGTAAATGGGAAGGATACGGTATAGTTACAGAATTCCGAGTTCACGACGAGAATTACTAATGAGCAACAGCAGATATCGAAATGACCTCTGTGTACTTGTTAGATTAAAGTACTTCATCTATATTTCTTTCACAGATGCTATTTTCCGAGAAACATTTCCTTGTGATACATGTATTGGGATAATTGCAAATTGATAGTTGCGCAAATTGGATTTTTAATACATATAGACAAAATTGACGGAATTTTGATTTATAATTCAAATTAAATGTAATTCAAATAATCAGTTTTTAAACCAATAATTCAATTGTTTGTATGTTGGTTCTATTTCAAAAAAATTTACTAATTGATAAGTACTGAATATATTCTTAAATTAACCAACCAATAAATAAATGCAGGTCGTTTTCTAAAATTAAGATGTCTAAAAGTCAAATGGCTTTTTTGTGTAATCTTTGTCATATGTCTTGATGTTAACTGGCCGTCAAATTTACGCTTGCAGATTGTTTTTGTGATCGGTTACGATTAATTCTGATTAAAACGAAAGAAAACATCGGAGAATAAGAACGAGACAAAATGTCCAAACCGGAGATCCGAGAATCGCGCTGCTACGAAGAAAACAATTAATTTACTTTTCGTATTGGTAATCTCTTGAGACAAAACTCGTAGACGGATTCAGGTAAAGTGACAAGAAAGAAGAAACGATAAGAGGAAAAAAGAAAAGAAGAGATGCGCCAACACTTGCCAACAGAAGAAGAAAGAAGGTACAGAGCGTCGGAAAGGTTAAAACAAAGATTGAAAAAGCGTCAGTGGCGAGAAAAGACAAATTTTATTACTACATCTGTAAGCAAAGCGTATCGCGCTTACGAATTTGCCCAATAACACGAACGATTTGTTTCTCGATGCCATGAGTAAGGGACTAAGGAACGGAATTGGAGTGCGCGGTGAAAAATAGAAAGTGTATTGATCGAGAGAAATGAGTCTCTTTAAGAAAACAGCAGGAAGAACGCACTCTTAACTTTTACATATACATATACGTACAATTATCGTGGCTCGCGTTATAATCTGGTAACAATGTTGTAACTCAAACAAAATCAAACAAGGTCTATGCGGTAAACGAATATATTTAATTAAATGCATATGTGTATATTTAATTTCTTATTAATTGCAACAGCGTCTAAAAATATTAATTACTGTAATGTTGTAAACAATGCAATTTCACATGTGACACAAATATAAAAAAAATGTAATTAGAGTTATTAATAAGAGATTTAAAAAAACCGAGGAATTTTTAAAAAAATTCGTCGTTTAAAAAGATATTAAAATTAACATATCGTTTTAAACATAAGAGAAATTGTTAAATATATAAGTAAAGTACAACAAATGTTTAAGAACTAATAAAAAGAAAAAAAAAAGTAGCTACATGAAAAGAATGGTTTTGCTGAAAAAATTTTGCTAAATACAAATTTGAAAATAATTTTGTAGAATTAAAAGAATTATATAGGACTATTAAGCTGATTGCCAGAATGTCTCCAAAATTATTTGCAGCTTATTGTGTTTGCCTTTCCTAATTATTTCAGAATTCGGCTAAAATTTTTAGATTAGTACGGCAAAACTGTTCCGTTGTAGAAATTAATTCTAGTGGCGCACTAGTTGTTTCTACAACTTAACTTTCCGTGATAAATAAACGTACACGTTGAGGTTTATTGCTATTGTTATCTCTATAATATCTCATGTTTATTTCATTTCTCATTTGTTTCCTGCATATGTCAGGTATAGAGTGTAAAGCTGTAGACATTTGGCGTATACAAATTGCACTCCGTCATTTTCCTAGATATGTCCGTGACACATCTCGTACTAAACGTGATATTTTCGCGGGGAAGCATACAACGGAAAATATAAAACATTACGTGTAAATTTTTAACGAAGTTTCACCCGCAATTCCTCACGGTACAACCTCGAACAATGTAGTGTGCAAAATGAAAACAATAGTGAGTACAATCCCTCGGAGGAGGACTGACCGTCCTGTCGCGGTCGTGTGCTCCCTCGAGCATCGCGATTTTCGATTTTCGGTCGTTCCGAACACTATAGGACTCATCCGGCCTTGATATACTACGATCCGTGAAGGTTTCATGCGCCATGGTCGAGAAGAACGTAACAACGGCGAAAAACGATGGCGCGTATTTGTTCCCAAGGTGCCACAGGCGAGAGACGTGAATTATTTGGCCGAGATTGGAGGTCGTAGGTCGCAGGGTTAGATCGCGGGCAGGATTTTATCCATCTTCCCTCGAATTGTCACCCCGCGCGTCCGGATGCAAGAGATGCACCTGCGACTCGATCGCATTACTTGCATCCATTCGCGAGCGCGATCCTCCGCGGATGTGCTCCCTCCTCCTGGGCGCCTATACACACTCCGTACAATGCGACCGTGTCGATTTTAAGAAATAGCGGGATTTCTTTTCTCGTCGCGGGTCACGGCATTCGATTCGAAAAACTTGGAGAACGATGGGACGAAATGAGACACCGCATCGTAGCCATAACAATACATACCCTCCGATCGGCAAGCGTCATAAAGCGCACAATGGGACGGCTGATTGGCTACTCGAACGGAAATTCGCGCTTGGAAAAACATCGTTGGGAAAACGATAAGACTATGTTACCGTGAGTGTCGAGGCGAAAAGATTTGTACTAAAGATACTGTTATCGCGAGGCTACAATGACGACCACCGCGAAAGACCGCTGGAGAAGGAAAAAAGAAGTTCATGGATTTTCCATTATAAACCTTAATAGGCAATACTCTATTTCTCTGCTTCTTAGATATTTCAATTTATATTTGTATGTCTGTATATCACATTTCTCAATAATATGTTTGATTAAATTATTAATCGATCGCTCTACGAGATTTTCTTGTTCTGATATGTATACGTAACGCATAGCAATTGAATAAATTATAAAATTATATATAATTTGTTCAATTACTATATATAATTTGTTCAATTTATATTTGTTTTTTTTTAAATATTATTTATATCATAATTATTTAACATAAGTATTAATATTATATCTTATAATATTAATATATTAATAAATAATTGATTAAGACAATAGAAGAATATTTTGTTCATATTTTCCTTAATTTGCAAAAAACAAATAAATATATAAATATATAATAATATACAATCAATTATAATAGCTATACAAGAACAGCTATACAATATATGTGTCGCGTGCAATTTGTACTTCTCGATGTGCAATTATATACGAAGAACGAAAGAAAATCATGAAGATGAAAAGAGTGCTTTCCGTGTTCCGGAATTCCTCCGTTCCGATTCCTTTTCGAGAATGCTCTTCTCGTTACGTGCAAAAGGCAACCTCTCGAAAGGGTAAGAGAGCTAGTGTCGTCAGCATTTTCAGACACTCAGACTCCGTTACTCGAATAAGGTTTCTTTCCTCGTATCTTTCTATTTTTCTTCGTTTCACACTTTCGTACCATTTTACTGTGATCAAGTTTCTCTAGCCTTCATGATCGCGTTTAGAATGCAAACACTAAACGCATCTCATTTTACATATAGGAGAGAGAAAACGCTCGCGCGCATTTAGCTGGTGTGTATTAAAAAAGATCCCTAAATACTTAAATCTTTTGAAATATTTGAATTCTTCAAATTTAATTAAAAATTTGCAATAGGTAAATTATTCTATAAAATTCAATACACAAATAAACAAATAGTAATTAAATTTAACTCTTTTAATATTTTTAATTTTATGCTAAAAATTTTAATGTATCTTTATACTCAAAATTGCTTTTAAAATATGATAATGCAGTTTTATGTTTAATTTATAACATTTTTAAACTATATTTAAAAAAGTCTTAAATGGATTATAAAATATACTAATCAAAGACTGAAGATACTCATAAAAATCATATTACAAAATAAAAATATAAAAATTTACAAAAAATAATGGTAAAAGTAAACGTTTATCTTCTTACTGTTACTAAAGAATCTAATGACGTTATTATTATAAATACAAAAAATAATGCAAACTGTTATCAGTTTGTTACTAAATAAATAATTGTTATTTTTCTTTGTATAATGATATTTAAAATTAAAGATATTATACAATCATAAAATGTCATCAGATTTTTATTTGTAATATTTCGTTTGCAAGATAGAAAAGAAGAACGCATTTCACTATAGAAGAGCAATCCTAGCGTGTATGTGTACAAAATATTACAAGCACAAAAGGGGGTGGCATGTAAGTGATTTAATTGATTACAAAATTGCATCATCTAAAGTCAAAATATCCGTTATCTATCGGCAAAGCCACTTAAGGCTTTGCGGCGCGACCAAAGGTTTCTGCAGGAACTGCAATCCTCTTCGAATTAAACGCATGGGCTTTCGTCCAAAGTCGGTTTAAATAATTTAGCGCTCATTCTCTTCGAATGAAGTTCGATCCAGCTGCAAGCTTTAAAGCTCTTTAACGCTTCGAAGTTCCGTTCCATGTGTATATTCATCACCGTAGAAAGTCGACGCGTCGTGGTATTCGGCGAGTGATCGGTTCTTTAATGCACTTTGTCCGGCTTAAGGGGCGTCATCGAATCCTCTCATTGTCCGTCTTTCGCACAGACTCTGCATTAAGATCGTTATAAGTAATTCGAGTTTTCGTCAGACGTAATAAAATTGAACTGCTCGCGTCCGGCAATTGCCGGAACTCTTTGTGACTTAATTAAAGTTCCACCGAACGTCATTGCGCGCGATCGTTCCATCAAGAGGTGGGCTTATAAACGAGCCCCCGTCGTTGCTTTCGTTATTTCGTTCGATAGCCGAGTCTTTGTGAGCGAAGCAAACGTCGAACTTTTCGCCTCTTCCCGCGCTGATGCGTTCCACCACACATTTGCCATTTAACGTCAAAGGAAATTTGAAGATTCTCGTCACGGGCGTTAATCAACGGTTGGAAGAAGGCCGCGCGAGGTTTTCATTAAATATGTAGACCGGAAAAACACCAAGTTTCAGCGCGGGGGAAGTTTGCACGTCATACTTTGGCGTACGATTCAATGCCGGATTTTCCGTCAAGCGGGAACGTACGTGACTTCGGGGAACGAACGGGAACGGTTCAAAAGAAGAACCGCCGTGCATACCAAACGCGTTCGACGTCCGTACGTAATACGGCGCCCGCATAATTTCCACGCGCGCGAAACAGGAATGAAACAGGAATGAAAAGGGAATGACACTGCGTTATATCGAATACACGCATCTGCGATCCCCGGCTGTGATAAGTGCAAAACGCCGGCACATTACCCCCTTACGACGTGTCTGGGTGTGCTGGCTGAAACATAGCGGTCGCTATGCAAATCGCCACGATTTTCGCTCGGCGGCGAGGGAGGGATTTTCGCGGGTATCATAACGCAATTTTCGTAACAAAGCTACACCTTCGTATGCGTGCACGTGTGTGTGTGTGCGAAACGAGAGAGAAGGTGCCATTCTCTCGCCGGCGAAACGACCCGGTGCGATTTAACGTCGCGCGAATACGAAGGGACGTATCGACCTCCCGAGAAGTCTTATGAATTACAAATTCATTTAACAGAGTATCACTCCGTGTTCCTCTTCCACGAGGTCGAGGATCGCGCCGTCTAGCTCGTAAACACAGTGACACCGGGCTCATATATTATCCTCAGTACCTCGCGTCTACCCCTTCGACTAGCCCTCCCCCCCCCCCCCGGCCGTGTGCCGCCCTCCCTGGTGTGTTGTAATACACGAAAGCCGTGCCATTTGTTCGTAAATTTTCGTTTTTCCCTCAGCGCGCCTGGATCGGGACGTTAAGCGCGATCGCGAGTCGTAAAAATCTCACAACGACATTATGCGAAAAAACTTGCAGCTGCACCCGGACGTGTTGGATTGTTGCCCGCCAAAGTTTTGCCCGGTAAGTATCTTTTTTTTTTCGTAAACGCTTCGCTTGTGACAAGACAACGTAATTGAATAATAAATAAAATGAGATGCATTGCATCGGCAAAATAACCATGGATCAAAACTAAAGAAATATTTTAACGTTTTTCAATGTTCAAAAAAATTATTTCTTCAATTTTTCTGATAATAAAATTCACATGAATTGATTATATTATAAAATATAAAGAAAATGTAAAAAAAGAAGTCTAAATCATTTCGATCTCGACGATCTTCTCTTTATTTCAATATAAAGAAAAAAATTTTGACAGAATAGTAGTTACATCATTTTCCACCATTGAAGTATAAAACTTTTTTGAGTAGTAGATTCAAACATACGTTTCTAGATATTGAACTGTAAATATTTCTCCAATATTTTTATAAAAACAAAAACAAAGAATAAAAGTACATAAGTATAAAACATTCTGTTATATTATTCATTATATATTATACAGTCATTAACACAATTTTCTTGATTTTTTCAATTTTAAAATTACTACCAGATAATAATCAATATCTCTAAGATTGTATTTAATATATTTGGAAACAGCGATATAGATATCGCTGTATTTAGTCCATGTTTGCCGTTTACTCTCTTTCTCGCGTAAAAAAAAAAAAAAAGAAAACTCGCGGAAGATCGCGCTTCGAATCGCGCGGATCAGTTTTCGCGAGAGAAGAACCAACAATATCGAAACTTGTCTAATATCGAGAGTTTTCTCAGGCACGATAAATCTAGCCTCCCGTCGTCCTATTTCCTTCGTTTTAGCACAATAAACAAGCCATTTATTCGCTTCTTCGTTGTACTGCAGTACCACGGCCCTTGCCTCGAGACTAAACGAGGACGTTAAATGATCGCGAGTCGTAAAGCCTCGTTCCTCGTGTCGGTCTACTTTGCACGTTTTACCATCGTGGGTTTTTCTTCGTCGAGGAGTTTTCCGCGCGCGAGCGCACGCATGAGAAACTACGCGTACCATATTAAACCCATGATGATACTTTCGAGTATATATAAGCGCTTTTTAATTTTTTTTGTACATAACAATAAAATTTGTTTTTATTGCGTGGAAGACTCTCAGGATTAGAATTATTTTTTGTTCTACAAAAGATTTGATACAGTGCAGTACGCCACGATATGTAAGCATGGCAAGCTAAGAGTATAGTAAAAAAAAATCTTTATGAATTTAATTTTCATGTTTTCTCAATTTTTTGTCTTTCAACTGAGATTAAATATCAAGGTATAACTCGGACAAACTTTGCATAAATAGATCAAAAGGTTCTAACGGAATACTTATTTATATACAATTACCGTCAAGAGAGCTGAATGGGACAGTTAATACGAGAAGTGACACAACTTCAAATTCTCATGAATTCATGAGTGGAGAACAATCGTCAAATTACATAAAGGGTGGTTTCGGTTAATCAAAGGATGTATTCAATGAAGTTAAAGGGAGAACAAACTGAATGGAATGGAAAAAAAGCAACAATAAAGATGTAATAGATAAAATATCGCGTGTGCAAGACATAGGAATTAATTTGAAAAGCAAATTACACTCAACGCAGAACCATGTAAAAAAACTTTTCATTCGCGTATTATCCTTTCTCCATTCCTTTCGCGGCTGCTTCCTTCTTCGCAAGATAGAGAAATCTGCGAGGACATGAAATGCACTTTCGTTGCAAAACGAGGTTCTTTGCGCAATTATTTTTCAAACATAATGCTAATAACGTCATGTAATAGTAATGGAGTAGAGTCAAGAAGGACGCGTAAATTTTACGACGAGAGATTAAGCATTCCTCTTCTCTTATTAAGAGTAAGCCGGACTAATTTTTTATACATTCATGTCATGTTCAATACAGTCAACCTAAGTATAATTCCCATATAAATGAAAAAAATAATGTGTATTTTTAACTTTTTCCTTTCTTTCACTAATGATAAAATTTCAATTACATTCTCAATTACATTTCTCAAAAGTTTCACAAAAGTGCTATACATAAAGTATTTTAATAAATTGTAAAATCATTATATTTTTAAAACCTAATAAAATAATGCAATTCTAATACAAACGCTTTCCTATTAGAAAAAGTAATAATAAAAGTCATTTAAAGATATATAATGTTTCTCAAATTAAATTATTTTGTATGGCTCGTACATTAATATATAGTTACTTACATACTTACAACATAAGATCTAAATATATTCTTCTAAAATTTATGTAAAAGTATATGTATACAAGTAAAATTAAATAAATGAGTTATTTAAATCCACAATAAATATTCTCCAAGATTATTTCCTATTTTCGCAATTAGTGTTATAAACATTATTGGTTAAATGTTATTCGCACGAATAAATTTCAAATTACCGTATTCGAGCGAATACTAATTAATTTTGTTATTTATGATCGTGTCCGTAACAGGATTCTTTCTTGTCTGTTACGTTGACGATGTAAAGCGCCTTGCTTTATATTGAGAAAACTAAAAAAAAAAAGAGCAAATAAGCGAGAGAGAAGGAAAGAGAGAGAGGAGAGAGAGAGAGGTAAAAAAAGAAAGAATAGAGGAATGCTTTAGAAGGAATGCAGCAGATTCTCTGTAAAATAATATTTTCTTTATGTCATTTTAAATATATACGTATAGTAATATATATATACTATATATATATACATATAAACTACTAAGTTTTTTCATTGGCAGCAGCTTTTTCTTCGTAATATCTTCGCGAAACGGAGTAGAGGGAAACGATATTAATCACGGTTCAGTAGCTTGAACATCTGAAATGTCCGCGTTCGAGAAATGCTGAACCAATCGGGTTGAAAGCATCCCCATTGGACGAGATGATTCCCCACTGGCCTCGTCGTTCGACGATGCGTCTACGTTAAAGTGGGTATTACGCGTGCATCCGGGTAGAGTATCGCGCACATGACTCGAGCTAAGTACATATTAGTCGGATAATCATCAAACCTGCGCATGAGTGATTTTAGAAAAGAGTAATTCACGAATGTCGCTGACTTGTACTCTACATTGAAAAAAAGAGTAACGGTAGTCAAGCTTTAAATATTTGAACAAGCGTAAATATTTTGAATTAAATGTTTAGTTAACATATCACAATTTGATAATACTTGATAAAACCAATATTTAATTGAAATTATTTCATCAACATTTAGCAACTACAATCGGTTATTATTGCCCATTCTTTTTTTAATTAAAAAATAGTTTAAGATTTGTTTTATATATTATGAAAATGTATAAGTGTGTATTTATACAATAATAAATATCAAGTTGTGTATTTTTATATTGTTTATTTATGCAATAGAACATGCAAAATAACCATATAAGCATTGGGCGACAAAAATAATAATCCATAAAGTACGTGCTAATATAAAAAAATGTAACAAAACGGTTCTCATCATGTTGAAATTGGGTTCTGCGCGTTTTAAGGGTCGATGAACATTAGTTAGTTGGAAAAGTTTGGAAACAAAATAAACCCCGTCAAGTACTTACGTTAAATTAAGAAGCAAAATAATTTAAAGTATAATAAGGTCTAATTAATATTAATAAAAAGATAAATGTTCTTGCATAATTAATATCAAAAGAACGTATTAAGTGAAAATAAAAAAAATTCGAAACATTATTAGATTAACAAGAAAATTAAAAGTGTTTTATTGCGAGAAAAGTTATTAAATTTGGGAAAGGAGTATCTTTAATGTTCCGAAGAAAATTTTATTCCTAATTAAAAACAAGAATGCATTAATTTTATTTTATTTGAACAATTTTATGTTTCACATTAATATATGATTCACACCTTCTCGCTGAACTTTTAACAAAAATATAATTAAAATACAAAATAAATAATAAAAATATATAATAGGAAGTGATAATAGCAAGATCAAACGCGAATGTTACGCTATAAACGGAATTATAAAAAATAATGATACAAAATTACGTGTGCATGCGTCAGCAATAAAGTCAAACGCGTGGAAGCATAATGAGAGAACTAATTATCTCCCATAATACGAACACCGCATTCGTGAAATAAATTCCCGCAAAATTTATGATACCACATCTGCATACAGGTGAATATGCAGACAAATAAAACATACTCGACAAGATAATGAGAAAATGATCTTCGCTAGGTTCGCCGAGCGTAGAAAAAGGTGGCGGTTGACTCGGAAAGATCCCTAGGAGTATAGACAATAAATTGGTCTGTAGGGGTGATCCCCTCGTTTGCGGCGTCGCGTGTATCTCATAGAAACGTGGACGAGGTGCGACCGACCGCATATTTCAACTTGTTCCCCGGTTGTGTGTTATGACAGTCTGAGTAATGGGCAGAAGAGCACGACGCGGCTACGGCACCTCGAGCTCCTGTAGCGATAATAAAGCCTGGCGTTCCCCGGGCAATAAAGATCCGCTATGCAAATTCACCCGCATATTTTTCTATAATGGATATTGCGCCTGCCGCCTGCTACACGCCAGGCGCACTCTTGAGAGACTCGATGAATTAATCTCTTAGGAAATGCCCCGGAGTACGCGATAAAGTCGAAAATGCTAGTCGAAATCGTTTGTGATCGTTAAATTTCCCTTATGAAAGACGCACGCAAAAACAGGTAACAAGATACATTGATAAAATAATCCGTCAACGGTAACGTGGATCCGACAGATCCCATGATTTTATAGCAAATTGTATTTAAAGTACAAGGAAGGGAAATGATTTTTCTAGTTTCTCATCCCCTTCCCAGACTCGCCCCTACCCGATATGTTCTATTGAATCTTGGTATTGATAACTCTGTTGTCAAACCAATGCTTACGCTTCATCGTCTGTGTTGTAATATGTTTTCTTGATTTTTAAGCAGTTTTATATAATGGATCTAGATACAACGTTATCCATGAGTTTGTGTATTAATGTTATGTATTATGCTGCTTTTTCATTCTAATAATTGTAATCATTAATGAAACAAGTAGTGAATTAACTAAAAAATTGTACAGTCGTTAAAACAAGATATTTGTTGTACGTATTCATGGCGCTCAAGATTCGCAATTATCTGGCAGAGATTTTCTTTACTTTATTCTGTCTAGCTGCACATAAATAGTTTGTACAATAAACCGCATTGTAAGCGTTGAACTGAATGAGGTACTCGTTAGCAATTTACAATCGTACAAAGAGTATCAAAAATGTAA
>NW_023415578.1:0-25835 GCF_013373865.1 Monomorium pharaonis | reverse complement strand
CTCGAAAGCCTCGAAATGATCGATCGTTCCTGTGACTCACCCAAAGATACGAATATAAGAAACTTTAGATAATTAATCCGGATAGTGGATCGTTATAGTTGACCGAAAATACACGCCTCCATATACAATGTAATTAGAAGAACAAGCAATTCATTATCGAATATTTAACATCTAATATCAAGCGGTGAATGAATCAAGTTATCAATGCAGTTAGTAAGTTAGGACCGTATAATTAGTAACTACCGCTCTTTACTAAATTTAAATTACAAAACATGCAATTGGCGATTCATTGCAATTTCCAAATTACGAAGTAATAATTATTAGTAATGAAAATTACAAATTATCGTAAACGTAAATAATTCTTTTCATCATTCACGCCTTAATGGTGATTGTTTCTAATTGAATATTATTTTGTCACTGTTATTCTACAGAGGGTTACAATAGTCCAACAACGATCGCACTTCCGCAAGAGACGCATCGTTCTCCCATGATATGATCAATGAATCAATGAGCTCGCCACGACCCTCGACAAATCTACAAAGAGCCGGCACAGTGCCGAGCTATTAATAGAACACGGCGCGATGACGAGGACTGTTGTTTTCGTTCATCAAACCAACGACGAACTTGCCTCTTGTCTTCGACGCCGCCGTTCGTGTTTGCGCCACGAGGGCAACGAGGTTCACATGCGCACTGTTGCAACTGACGCTAGGTTTTACAAACACCAAATGAAAAAACTGTTATGACAAAGTCACAACAAATGTCGCAGACTTATCATCCATGCTCAGTAAACAGTACTACATCTACGACAGAGAACATGAATTAGGATTGCATTAGGGTGATTGGATAATTAGATTACGCCTGTATACGGTTCCTCTGCGTCTGATTTGCATGAAATTGACACGGATGTATTCTTGTAAACTATATAGGTAGATCGTGAAGAAAACAAATTAAATAGTCCTCTTTATGTTTCGTGACGTACATTAACCGTTATCCTATTTTTACTTTCTCTAGCAATTTTCAAATTTTTTCTTTCGAAAATTACTTTAATTGTGGCATTATAACGTGTTGCATTATTGATTTGAATAATAATAATGATAATAATAATATTACATACACGTTTTATCCGGACAGAAATTACGGTTATTTATAGTTTAACAATCGTGAATCATTTCTGAATCGTTCTTGTTCTTAAAAAAAAAAACAAAAAAAAAACAGAATTTACAGTTGTTCTAAAAAAAAGCTTTCCGAGACAAAGCGACAGGTTTAATCATCTCACGATCAACATAAATGAATCAATAGCAAACTGTGTTGTACGCAAAAATTCGCAGCACAATGTCAACAAGCGATTCGCTTTTCATCTGAGCATCGATGATCCGCAGATGAAAACATCGGCTGGCACTAAAAATAGTTGACCCGAGAAAATATTCCCAGGTCACTTTCCCCGCAAGATTGGTGATACTAAGAAACCATCGTTTTTCCCACATTTTCAGCGACGACCTAATGATTCACGCGCTTACCGAGTCACTTGCACGATTATAAAAGTTCAGTTTCCTCGAAAACCGGGAATTACATGCGATGCAGAATCACTTTAATAAATGTGTAATTTGTTCTTGGATCTAACCGTCGTGCGGGTTTATTTTCGTATCTTGGATTTTCACGTAATGACTGCGTGAACACGATTCGAAGCGCGTGGATGACGAGATAAGCGCCATTTGCTAATTAAGAAAACATTATTTCCACACAATTTCCCGGCAAAAATTTCTCATATACATAAACATATAATTATACGATAAAAATTTGTTGGTGTTAAAAATTAATTATTATACTAAAAAGACAAAAACTAATTAAAAGAATAATTTTTGCATTCGCTTTTTTTTCAAAAGTATACACATTGAATATAAAAAATAAGAAAAAAATTGCCCATGTATAATTATATATATATTTCTTGAATCATAAATATATATGATTATATACATAGGTAATTTTTTCTCATTTCTTCATACTTTTGTAGAGAAGCAATGCGAAAATTAGTTTAATAGTTTTTGTCTTTCTAGTATGACTATTATTTGTTTTAACTCCAAAACAGAAATTTTATTTAAAAAAAACTAGTGTAACATACATGGACATATATTGTATATAATTATATATATTCTTATATGCATAATTTTTTTACTAGGTTTTCTAATGAAAGAATAGGTTCTATATTATGACACAAATCTAGACCTCGAGAAAAGTTGTACTCTCAGTCAAATATATTCCTGGAACACTACGTATACGAGTGGTTCGAGTGTTCTACAAAAACAAAATAAACACAATAGTTCAAACTCTAATTCGTAAAATAGCTAAATATACCGCAAAAAGTAAATGTTATGAACACCTGCAAAAATAATTCGAGCGATTTATGAGACAAAGGTAAATGTTATATAAAATTCCTCCAGTAAGATATGTCACGCGTCGCGCAACTTATCTGCGACTTTAAATAACCGGAAGATGCCAAAACAATATCAGAGTATTTGAGTAAGTGTAGAAAATTATCCGACACAATATCGACAGCATTAATTTTTACAAATGTAGGATTTTTTCAATTCTCTCGCGCTCTATTCACTTTGCGTTATTAAAGTCGATAGACCCAAGAGAAAAAATAATACTTTACTAAACAAAAATTTGATTATATCAACAAAATATACATAATTGAGCGCGTCTAGTGAAACTAAACAGAAATTCTAATTATTTTAGTACGACTCGAGATTTTATAACTAGGACGTTTAATTAACTTTCTTATAATTTGGTAATTTCAAGATTTCTAATTCGTTTGCTTTTAAACAGATAATTGATTATTTAATTGAATATCAGATTTCCATTAATTAATGCAATCAAACTTTTTTTTCAGTGTTAAATTAAATCTCGCACAGGATATCGTAAGCAACTTAATTGTTACTCGTCGTTCAAGTCAATTGTATCATCTGCTTTTATTTACGAGCATATTGTTGATAATAATTTCGTTTTGACGCAGATGATAATTAGTTGGACTAGTGATATCAACACGTTTCCGAAAAGACGAAGGGCCGTGGATCGTGTATTCGTTATCGCGATTCAGCGTAAATCAACGTGATTTGACGCAATGTAAGATGTTGTTTACTTGGCGAGTGAATTTCATCAGTGATCGACACATTCGAGAGGGGCCGGTTGCGTTGCATCGACATCGATTACGATGCTAACTCTGGTCAACTGGTCTGTCTTCTTGCTCTCTATGCGATATATGTATTGATTGTACTAATAACGAATTGAGCAACGATGATAATTTTTTATGACACATTCCTTGAGATTTAATTCGGTTTCGAGCGTTTAATTTCAAGGTACTATTTTGCATTAGCTCATTTGCGTCCGAACAGTCGATTTGGTTCGATAAATAATATTCAATTTTATTCTTAGCGAAATAAAAAAATATCAGGGTCGTGATAAAAAATTCAAATATTCCTAATTTACTGTTGCTAAAGATTGCTCAAAAAATGAGACATTCCAACGTCTCTCTCAAAAGTGCAACAATTCGTTTTAATCGCGAGACGAAATTGTGATGCCAGGAATCAGACAAATCGCACGATCGATGCAACGCGCATTTGACATTTCTCTGAGTAACACACAAACTTGCAACACGAGAAGCGCTTTCCGTGAGATGAGATCCTCAAGAGTCACTCGACGATCCGTGTGGCGTCGGTTTTATCTGTCGCCGAGAAGTTTCTAATGAAACGTTTGCTCCACGGGAAAACGGAGCGCGCGGAGGACGCGAGATGCAAGTTCGCTTTCGAGCGTTATTTTCTCTATCCCTCGAGAACTGTCTGTGTTTAGTCGACGACGCGTCGGGGGGCACTGACCAAGACCATACCGTCCATACCGACTGGCCCGCGAGTGTCGAATGCACTGACGACTATGCCAGGGAGAGAGGAAGGGACGACGATGAAACGCACACTCGATAGATCTTGACGGCGAAACCGCATCGTGAAATCCGCGGGGATATGTATAGATAACACACGCGCGATGCACCTTATTATGACTACATCGAGAAAAAAATGTTTGGTACTTGTAACTATATTGCATGTTAATTATTATAGTTGAAAGAGTTCCATTTTTATCATTATTATTGTTACAGTATTAGTAACAATAATCTTATAATTCTACCAACTATGAAAAAATTTTACTATAATTCTGACAACTTTAAATATTAACATACACGGTAGAAAACATTTATCTATATTAAATGTATTTATGTTAAAAAACCGGTTCTTGTTAAGTTTTGCGTGTTGAACACATTCAAGCGTTAATTTAAAATAATGTGAATATGTTACTCAAATATTTTGTATTAAATTAATATTTAAAATTTCTTAGTTAATAGTTCGTAGTTAAAATAATACAATTTATGGATAAATAAACAAATAATACAAAAATAAATCCACTTTTAAAAAGGTGATGTTACCTATTTTATTGTTGGTGAGAGTTTTCCGCGATGCCAATTGGTTTTTTCGTTGCGCTTACTTCGTGTTGCGAGAGATAACTGTCATTGCAATTGAATTTTGACAGCTGTCAAATTTGTACAGATGATTATTATACAATTGTCGTTGTGATTTATTTTTAAAAAGTAAAAACTAAAAAGTTAAATAGCGCGCACAAAGCGCGTGTTTGTGTTCAGTACCATAAAATGTATGTATGTCAACATATTAATTTGACTAAAGAAATATGTTTCCAATTTAATTCCAATTAATTTTCAATTTAAAATGTTCAAGTGTTACATTTTTTACATACTAGACACCACAGGCGCGCGCTTTGCACGCGCTATTTACCTTTTAATTTTTTACTTTTTAAAAATAAACTACAACGATAATTGTATAGATAATTATCTATACAAATTTAAACTGTCAAAATTCAACCGCAATGATAGTTACTCTCGCAACACGAAGTAAGCACAGCGAGAGAACCAATCAGCATCGCGGAAAAGTGGCAACAATACAATTAGTAACATCTTTCTACAAAGTAAATTTTTTGTATAATATTTATGTTACTTTAATGTATTCAATTAATATTAAATTAACACAAAAATTTGAATGGACTGTTTAGGATATACGATGTATTAAATTTAACACAAATTATTCAGTTATCTGTAATAAAAAACATATGGATAGTGAAATAAAATAAGCATGTATGTTTCTATGTAAATGCAATCATAATTAATTAAAGTAAATATAACTATTTCACTCACTATTTACATGATAATAATAATTAAAAAGTTGCAATTTAATTTCTTTTTCTCTTAATATATAATTATTGAAATAAAAACAATGTATAGATAGAGTATAATATAAAGAGTTTCAATTAATCGATAGTTTACAAGGTTATATTTTCAAACAAAGCCCTGAAGGTTAATAAAATTATTAAGCAGTTAATAATATAACGTTTACAAATTAGAGAAGTTTTTAAAAAAAGACTGTCTCTTAACAGATTCTCATTAATCAAGTTTCGAAAGTGTCAAACCAACAAGATAATAAAATTACATACGACCGATAAGGGATAATTTATTTATCAATTAATTCACAGAGGAATCTTGAGTTTTTGTACGAAATTTGTCGTATAAGACATGTTTTTAATATCCCATAAGGCGTCGTAACATTAAGAATGAAAAACTAATTTTATTTTAACTCAGATAAATATTTAAGATGCGCTACAGATCAATACAGGCAATCTCCTCTTTTATATTTACTTTTATTTAGATTTATATCACAAATGCATTTTGCAAGTTAAACAAACATATTCTCTTTTATGCTTTAGAATTTTTAGATAGTATTCGCACTCAAGAAAGACGCACTAATTCTCAAAAACAATATTAATAAATATTAAAGAAGATAAGATATAAGAACTAAAAGATAAGTTAGAATAAAAATAGGAGTTTAAGACAAGAAGCATCACTATATTTTAGGCAGAAAAAAATGCGACTTTCAAACAAGACTCGATAGTTGTGAATTTTTTAAGATTTGACATTTGCAACAGGAAATATCCATCCATCTGCGAAATTATTTTTAAGAGATTTTTTGGATAGTTCTGAAAAGATTTTACAATATTTGAGGAAAAAAAGCTCGCGATAGTTTGATTGAAGTTGTAGGCACGTGTCACGGGACGTAAGGCCATGATATTCGACGAGATTTTTTAGTACTGGATTTACACCACTTTTCCATATATTATTATCGATGTATTAATAGCCAATTTTATTTATAACTTGCACACGCGCGTGGCAATATATCAAAGAAACTTGGCACAAACACTTCGTAACGTGCAATCGAGCGAAACGTATGTTAAGCGCGTTAGTATTTTCAATAATAAATAATACATTCGCAGACGCGATACACACGACCGGCGTTCGGCGTGCATACTTATTTCTGTTGTGACCCACATTTTCATAGTGGTGGTACGCACGATCATTACGTACGCGCGTAACTATGTAGGTGTCTCGAGGTAGATTACGCACCAGTTATAGAACGCTCAAGAACGCACGTGTGAAAGGCCGTCCATTGTTGACAATTGTATAGATAGGTCGTAAATAATGCTGTGACCGTTCAAAAAACACATCACCTTTGTAACTCTAGAAATAGTGTTAAGTAGACCTTTTTAAAAAAAGGTACAAAAGCGCCAAGTATACGCGCGCGAAGAAAACATCCTCAAAAATGTATTTTTGTACAAACAACTTAGATTTAACATTACAAAATGTCTGTACAATACAAATTATAACAAAATACTTTTTTTAAAAAATACAAAATAATTTGGCATTATAAATGTGTGAAATTTTAACAAAATCATCTTATTAAAAAAAAAATTTTCCCTACAAAAGAAATGATATGAAGAAAATGCGCCAACTAAAAAAATGGATGTTTATTACGAACTAGAACATCTACTTTATTATTATTATTCTTTGACTGGCGTTCATAGTTTGGTTTTTTATTAAGCCCATATGAGACTAAAGATTGATATTGGGATTGAATTGAATAAAATGTAACCAATCACAGGTACAAATATTCTTTAACTTTGCTTTGGTTGGTCTAATTTCAATTTAATCTCATCTTAATCTGTAGTCTGATATGGCTTAAAATTGTTTTAAGTTTGTCTTTAGATACAATTTCATTGAAAATGAAGTATTTAACAATAAACTTAAGATTTTAAATATAAGATCAAACTATAAATATCAGTCTTTTATATTAAATTATTGGCTGTTGTGCGCCGATACAAGGCTGTTGCGCGCTTTTAAAAAACAAAAAAAAAACAAAAAATTATTTTCTCTACAAAAAAATGATATGAAGGAAATGCGCCAACTATTAAAATAGATGTTTATACGAATTCTTTGGCTGGCATTTATAGTTTGATTTTTATTAAGCCCGTATCAGATTAGAGATTGATATTGGGATTGAATTGAATGAAATGTAACCAATCACAGGAACAAAACAAATATTCTTTAACTTTGCTTCGATTGGTTAAATTCCAATTCAATCTCAATCTCAATTTCTAGTTTGATATAACTTAAGATTGTTTTAAGTTTTCTTTAGATTACAATTTCATTAAGAATGAAGTATTTAACGATAAACTTAAGATCTTAAATATAAGATCAAACTATAAATATCAGCCTTTTATATTAAATTATTGGCTGCTGTGCGCCAATACGAGACTGCTGCGCGCCTGTAAAAAACAAAATTGTCAGGAAGCATATCAGCAAGAAATAAAGGAGATAATATTGAGCTGGCAAATAAGTATTTTAATACAAATAAATCACAAATATTACAATAAATATTTTAATATAAATAAATATTTTACTACAAAAACTTGGCGCTGCTAAACCGAATAATTTGCTTTAATACAAAATCGCTTTCTTACAATCTAACTTACATACTAAAATAATAACTACATAAAATTACAATTTTTCTTACAATCGAATAACATACACGCACACATGAGAGAGAAAGGAGAGAGACACACATATTCGAACGTACGCACGCGTGAGAGAGAAAAAAGATACACACATGTTCGAACGTACCCACGCATAAGAGATTTATAAGTTAAATTATATACTAAACAAACACACAAACACACACATACACACACACACACACACACAACATTCAAATGCATGTAGAAAAAAAGAAGAGAGCTGGCAAATTATTCGGTTTAGCAGCGCCAAGTTTTTGTAGTAAAATATTTATTTATATTAAAATATTTATTTGTAATATTTGTGATTTATTGTATTAAAATACTTATTTGCCAGCTCAATATTATCTCCTTTATTTCTTGCTGATATGCTTCCTGACAATTTTGTTTTTTACAGGCGCGCAGCAGTCTCGTATTGGCGCACAGCAGCCAATAATTTAATATAAAGGCTGATAGTTATAGTTTGATCTTATATTAAGATCTTAAGTTTATCGTTAAATACTTCATTCTTAATGAAATTGTATCTAAAGAAAACTAAAACAATCTTAAGTTATATCAAACTAGAAATTGAGATTGAGATTGAATTGGAATTTAAACCAATCGAAGCAAAGTTAAAGAATATTTGTTTTTGTTCCTGTGATTGGTACATTTCATTCAATTCAATCCCAATATCAATCTCTAATCTGATACGGGCTTAATAAAAAATCAAACTATAAATGCCAGCCAAAGAATTCGTATAAAACATCTATTTTTATAGTTGGTGCAATTTCCTTCATATCATTTTTTTTGTAGAGAAAATAATTTTTTGTTTTTTTTTTGTTTTTTAAAAGCGCGCAACAGCCTTGTATCGGCGCACAACAGCCAATAATTTAATATAAAAGACTGATATTTATAGTTTGATCTTATATTTAAAATCTTAAGTTTATTGTTAAATACTTCATTTTCAATGAAATTGTATCTAAAGACAAACTTAAAACAATTTTAAGCCATATCAGACTACAGATTAAGATTGAGATTAAATTGAAATTAGACCAACCAAAGCAAAGTTAAAGAATATTTGTACCTGTGATTGGTTACATTTTATTCAATTCAATCCCAATATCAATCTTTAGTCTCATATGGGCTTAATAAAAACCAAACTATGAACGCCAGTCAAAGAATAATAATAATAAAGTAGATGTTCTAGTTCGTATAAACATCCATTTTTTAGTTGGCGCATTTTCTTCATATCATTTCTTTTGTAGGGAAAATATTTTTTTTTAATAAGATGATTTTGTTAAAATTTCACACATTTATAATGCCAAATTATTTTGTATTTTTTTTAAAAAAAGTATTTTGTTATAATTTGTATTGTACAGACATTTGTAATGTTAAATCTAAGTTGTTTTGTACAAAAATACATTTTTGAGGATGTTTCTTCGCGCGCGTATACTTGGCGCTTTTTTGTACCTTTTTTTAAAAAGGTAATTTTGGTGGGATTTCACTCATTTTGTAGTGTAAGCTATCTCATTTCTTTTTATTATAATATATATGGAGATTCTTAAAACAATTTGAAAGTTAGTACCAAATTAAAGATGGAGATTGAAATTGAATTGAAATTTAATATATTGGTTTTGTTTTTTTCTGCTTACATTTCAATTCAATCTCAACTTCAATCTCCAATCTGATATGGGCTTAATGGAAGCTTAAATTATGAATGTCAGCCAAAGTATGATAATAAAATAATAAGTAGGTGTTCTAATTCGTATAAAAATTTTAACGCATTTTTCTGTATTATTACTTTTGTAAAAAGAATAATTTTTTGTTTTTTATAAAGTTTATAAAATAATTTTGTTATGACAAACATATTATAGTGTTAAATTATTTTATACAAGAATTTATTTTTGTGCACATATATTAATATGAAAAACGTCTTCATCTTTGTCTTCTATTATTTTGCTTAATAAATATAAATGTTATAACCAGATCAATTACGGTCTATGTAATTTTTCAATATGATTATTTTATCAACTTTTTGTAAGAAAAGTACATAAAGATCTTTGGCACCTCTGGGCCAGCGGCTTTTTTTAATTCGCGCATCATCAATTTCAATCCAAATATTGGATGATCCTTCTCTACATATATTTGTATAATGTCCCTTCTTCAATACATAAACCACTATGAAATATAGCATTCATTACTTTATACGATTGTCCAGCTATTAATACTTTAGTCGTAGGAATAGAAGATATATTAAAATTACGTATTGCTTTCACTACTTTACCTTCTTGTAATGAAAATAATGCTAAATGAATAATAATTATATCATTCGTCAATGTAAGTTTATTTTTAAACAATATATCATTTCCTGAACAATGTTCACATAACCTTTATCTGATCGACACCAATGTGAAAATGTAACATGTAATAAATCGTTAAGATTATAGCTCATTTTTTTTCAAATTGTTAATAGATATTGAAATAACTAAATTATTATAAACTGATTGTTTTAGTAATATTACAAGAATTACATCGAGTAGTAGAAGTTATTTGATGTTCTACTGATTGTCTTATACCGTCATAATTTGTACACAAAACTGTAAAAACTCGAGTGCATCTCGTTTTACGTTCATTGAAAATAATTCTCCTAAATATTGTCGAATATCATGTGTATTCAAATTACGCATTCCTAATTCATATCGATGCATTAACATACGTAAAACATTTGATTTGTCACAATTAGACAATTGCTTTCTAATAGCACATAAATGCAATAGACATTGTATAACTGCATTAGCGTAACATGATACATTGTCTGTATTTTGAAAACCACGTAAAATCCAAGTAGTATTTATTTGTAATGTTTGATTTTGACCATTCTCCTGAACACAAGCGATACTTTCGACAATGTCCATGGAATATCTTTCACTTTGCAGTGACGTTCTTTTGGAACAGAATTGTTTCTACTTCTGGTTGTACTTATATCTTAGCCGATTATATTCGTCAATAGCTTTTCTATCAGCTGTCACTGAAGAAGGATCAAAGTTAATGAGATGCAACCCTTTTAGAGACGTTACTCGTGACAATGCAACATAAACTTGACCACAATTAAATATAGAGTTGCCTACATCCATAACGGCACTTTGTAAGCTCAATCCTTGACATTTATGAATGGTTATTCCATAACTTACACACAGTGGAAATTGTTTTCTGATAACAAAAGCATTATCAATCACTTCAAATTGACGCTCACTCTTTCAATTAAATATTCTAATCCTGATGGCAAAAGAAGTTTAATTTTTTCTACATAACCAGTAGACGTATCTTGTACCACCGAGACTACTTTAGCTATTGTACCATTCACAAGACCCAAAGTAGCATCAATATTACGTCTTATCATAACTTTTGCTCCAATCTTAATTACAATTTCTTTTGAAAGTCCAGCAGGTTTGGAATTATCATCATCATTATTCGACAACACTTTTAAAACTTTCTTTTTTACATATGGAGTACAGTTAATTGTATCTTCGGCAATTAGTAATATCTCTTTCGAAACAATACGATTTAACATAGCTGTATTAAGAACTTCACACATATCACGAGTAGGTAATAAACAAACAGTGTCCGATGGCAAATTGTCCCATAAAATCACATATTTCCTTTAATCTCGATTCCTAGAATTACCTTTAAAAGATATTTTTTCTACTTCAAGATTGGCACAATCAGACCTTGTCAATGAACCGATACGAATTTTCGACAACAATTGTCGATAAGTATCATCCTCTTGCTGACGCATATTAATCGTCAATTCATCATAATAAAATAATGTAGTCCACAAATTAACGGTAATTAATAAGAACCAACACATGTCTTATTTTGTCATTAGATACTTGCACAAAACAGATCCTCACGTACGGGAGGTAATTGAAGCAAATCGCCAAATAAAAGAATGTGTTTTCGACCGTCGAACCACCCTCTTCAACATCATTAGTATCAAATATTTCACTTAATCGAAGATGTATGTACATTAAAGTCAAATTTGATATCATTGACACTTCATCAATCACAAAAAAGAACACATCTTTGAGCTCTGCACGTAAAACTTTTAAAACATGATTAGCCAATGGTTTATACTTTGAAGTCTGACCATGTTCAACAGGTAATTGGAGCAATCTGTGAACTGTCAAACCATCAATATTAAACGCTGCTATACCAGTAGGTGCCGCTAGAGCAGTATCTTTGTTAGATTTTTTTTTATCCAGCATTTTTGTTTTAATTAATTTTTTTGAATTTAATCCAAATTTTTTCCAGTTCCACCTTCTCCACTACAATATATATCGTAATATTGAATTCCTCAACCTTACAGTATCAATAACTCTATCGAATACTCTTTTTTGATCCGAATTTAATTTTGTTATCATTTCAGAAACATCGATTTTCTCATCTATTTTATCACCAAGATCTCTAAAATCTTGCATCGCTTCACCAGCTTCTATATTTTTGAACACCTATCGGATTATCAGGGTCATCCTGAGACACATTATTTTTTTGTAATTTTTCATCTTCTTGTCGAACCAACTCTTTTGCATTTTCAAATGCTTTTGCAACTCTTGTATCTTTTCGTGGTATTGCAATGCCTCCGTAAGATGTAACTTTTCTTTTTCAAATGCTTGCGCATATGTATTACAATCATCTCTAAGATCCTTTAAATTTCGCCATGGTTTAAACATAAGCAATAAAGAAAAGAAATATTCTTCCGGTCGTGTTTCAACATTGTTTTATAGTGATTAATAAGACATGCGCGTCGTCGCCGTTTAAGATAATGACTATTATTTATTTTATAATATTCAATATTGTTACTTGCGGTTCAATCGTCGTGATATCAACCATTGTACGAATTCATAAAGAGACACAGACTCCAATTCTTGCGATCTATTTGGATAATATAATCATCTATTACAGATGGACAAAATATATCTGTAGATTCACCATCAAGAGTTTCAATTTCTTTACGACTTTTTAATTTCCGCTGTCGTATGCGATTAACGTTTAACCATTTAATAGTTGTATTGCGATCAGTCCCTATAAAGGAATACTTAGCAAAGTATCAGCAGCTTCAAGAGCTCACCATCTCTATTAGTTAGAGATCGTAAACCAAAATTCCAAAGAACACTTGCCAATGATTGCTTTTATTATTCTTAACTTTTCAAGATCAAAGTCCGACAACTCACTTTTCCCGGTTATTTCACATATTTAGTAACATACCATGTAGCAGTGTCGACTTTTCACCCATATATTGTATATCCATATTTCCTTCCCATGCAGTAAGAAGAGCAGAATTGTAATCATTAATATCAACTTCATCAGCCATTCGAGGAAGATCATACAATCTGCTTTGATGTTTTAATTGTTTTCTGCCTGCTATCGAAGTTGCTACATCTCTCATACGCAGTGTGTTTCAGTAACGGGACGAGGAAATCCAAAACGACAACAACGAATAACTTTAACGTCCTACTCTTTTTTATTACGAAGACAATAATCATTATGTTTATGTCGTTGATGCGTAGTAACACGTCTGTACAATAATGGCGAAATATTTTTATCTGGCTTTTTGCAGGTTATGTATTTTAAAATAAATTTAGAACTTCTTCTATAGAGGATTCCACGAAAATCGGTGCATCTTTAATCCAAACTAACAAGTGAAAATGTTTGTATGTGCCTCTACCTTTTGATATTCTCGTCGCCAAAAATAGTGCGTTACTTCACCAATTGGACATCTTTGGAACAAATAAAATCTTCTCATTGCTCGAAATTTATTATCAAGAAATCTCGACGTTGATACAGGACTTTAGCAACAAGTTCACTGGTACTCAACGAAGAGTTTTGCCATCCATTAACTTCACGAATATAATCACCTAAATCGTCCCATAACCATTCACTAGGACTTAACGTTATAAACCATGTTGCAGGTCCATAATGTCGGGTCATACAATCTAAATCATTTCTTGGTTGACGCCAATATTGCTCAGTATTTCGAAGTGAAGAAAATATAGTATTTAAATTGGATTCCAACGCATCTTTAGACATAGCATCTAAGTATTCTGCAGCTGTATAACGACTTCGTGGATCAGTTATATTCATTTTATGATAAATTCCACGACTTAACTGACGAATATTCGCTTTATTTAACAAATAGAATAAATATTGTTGATTTAATCTAAATCGTGGATGCCTAGACGTTAAACGACATTTAATAAATTCATGCTCTTGAAGTTTGACCGGTCTTTTTTCATCACATTGTCCATTCGAACCGAATGGATATAAATCTGGAAAACACATCAAATCCAAATTTTTTCGCGATTATCCAAAGATGAATCTTGAATTTTTAACATTTGATACAAGGCAGTCGCAGTTTTATTTTCTTTTTTTTCATACAATGGATATATAGTATATTGCTCGTAGTAACTGTCACTTTCATCTTTTTGAGTTAACATAGCCTCACGCTGATGCAATGTAACTTCCACGTGATCTGTTATCTCTTGCATTTGTAAATCTGAATTATTTATCGGTTTACATTCTTCATTAAATAAAACTTCTGTATCATTTTTTGTTTCTTGAATATAAAATTCTGCATTATTAAGATTTCCTAAATTTAATTTATTGTGAGTATTGGGCAATACAATACCAGAATATAAGAAATTATTAATTCTCAACCATTTTAAAGCTTCATATTTTTTAAGATCCACTAAATCTTCCCAAATGATTTTTGATTTGGTTGGAATATTTCTTACCAAAATACATAGTTCATGATTTAAATTTATTGGATCAGTTTTAGAACATAATTTATCAAAAGTCTCCTGTAAGGGAAGTGGTAAATGAAAAGTTGTACCTTTAACTTTCTGTATTTTTTGTCTCTCAGGAATTTTTTTATTAAAAACTGTTCCCATTTTAACTACAGTTTGAAAAGCTTTAGCTCTCTGTATAAGCATTTTCTCAAATTGATTAAGGGACGATATTACCTCCGGTACATCATTAGCGAAGAGATTATTCAAAATGCAATAAGCAGGCAACAAACCGCTACGAAATTTTTTATCACAATAATGACATATATATTGCGGATTAATATTTTGTTGCTCTACGTATGCCATTAAATCTTTCCAAATTGGATTTTTTCTACGTGTCTGAAGTTTACTAATTTTAGAAACATTTTTTTTATAACAAAGTCTCTCACATGACACACAAATATACCGCGGTGTGTCCAATGAACGTTTTTCAAAGCTATAAACGCATTATGATATTTAGAAATAATATCATCATCACTCAAAATTGTATCAGTTTGCTGATGCTTATACATATCTGCTTTCTCTTGTACTGAAGTTATAATTTGTTTTAATTTATCAACCTCACCAGAAGTTAACGCTTCATCCAGCTCTAACATTTTTTTATAAAAGCTGTAAAGTTGATAAAGCAAACGTCTAATATTTCTTACTTTTGGGAAATGAGGTGATAATAATTGCATTGGAATAGACATAGCTTTACAAAGATTTAAATCAATATAACAACTATGTGCATGGCCCTTCTTAGCATTACCTAATTTCTTATCAAAAATTGTCACAGTGCATTCATAAATTTTTTGCATTAATTCTGGTATGTTTTTTAAAGTACATTTATTTATAGCTTGTAGGAATTTTTGATATCGATCAATTAGAAACGGATTCTTAACTTTACATAAAATACTGCACAACCACGATTTTTTTGCTCGTGCTTCTATTAAAGGTAACGCATTAACAATTTGTCCTCTTGTATTTAATATTAAAGGTTCACTTATATTGACTTCGGATGAAGTTATATTATGATACATGGAATCTGTGAAATAATTCTCGGACGAAGCTGTATGTCTAGATATACCACATAACGCACTTAATTTATCATCAACTGTAGAATATTCTGCAGCAACAGTTAAACATGTTTCCGATTTATTTTTAAGCAGACTTAGCGTTTTATATATATTACGAATATAATTATTTCTAATAATGAAACACCAGCGTACAATTTGTTCTGTTTTTAGTCGTTCTTCAATATAACCTTTACTACAATCTGTAATTTTTTGTACATGTAAAATATTTTTAACTAATGTGTCAAAAGAACTGCGAATTTTTATAAAATTTGTTGATCGAAATTTTGAATACTTTTTATTAACATTTTTGGCAATATTGTAATTTTTCTCTGCAAATGTGGACTCAGATTTTCTTTTCTGATAATATCGCTTATTGTAAAGCCACTTACGATCAGAAGATAATTCTTTTTGTCTTTCTCGTTCACGCTCAGAATTGATAAAATAACGTATTCGTTTTTGTACACGTTGTTTTTCTAAAGTCTTTTGTAGTGACATCGTTTTTTAATACGATTATTTTCTAAATGTTTTTTATAACGTTCTACTTTTTTAGCGCGATTATTTTGTAAGTCTCGTTTATATCGTTGGACTTGTTTAGCGCGATTATTTTGTAAGTCTCGTTTGTATCGTTGTAGCTGTTTAGCGCGATTATTTTCTAAATTCCGTTCATATTGACATCGCTTTTTAGCACGATTATTCTCTAAATCCTGTTGATATAGTCTTCGTTTTTTAGCACGATTAGTGTCTAAATCCTGTTGATATCGGAGCCGCTTTTTAACACGATAACTTTCTATTTTTTCACCATAATGCGCTTGGTTGTTACTATGTTTATTGTTTTCTTGCTGATATTGTTTATTTTTATTAATATGCCCTAATTCAAAATTATATTCCGAATATTTATTTTTATTTTCTGCATTTGTTTTGAATGTTTATTTTTTCTTGCTTATTATCACTACATACATCACTATTAATAGTATTATTCATCTCATGATAAATATTTTCAATATACAATTCACTTTCTAATCCTTTATCAATCTTTTCAACATAAATATCATTTATTATTGATTGTACTTTTTTTCTTTTAAACTTTGCGTTTTTATTAAATCGTTATTTAATTTTTTGGGGTTTGCCAGGAATCATAATTTTTTTGAAATTGATTTAATTCTAGAGGAAAGTGCTCAATTTATTGGATTCAAACATTTGTATTAAATGCGAACGCATTAAGTTAACGTCATATCTTACATTTTCTGGTTTAGTGTTAAAAAATAGCGAAACAGCAAATGCTATAGCAAAAACACCACAATCATGCGTATTCGGTTGTTCTTGCACAAAAGGAAATTTTACAGGACACTTAATAAAATCATACGTTGGAAATAATTTGTCTAAAAATTGTTTCTGACAGTCACTTAACATTTTTGAATTAAAAGAATCATAAATATATATATCCTTTGTATCATAATAACAACATGTCCAATGTAGTCCCAACCTCGTAACAGGTAATATTTGTATATGTCTTTTATTGGTTGGTATTGGTTGCACTCTATCTATTGTTTGTACTCGCCATGTTCCAACAGGTCTATAAGCTGAATACTTTTCTAAGAGATGATTAAAATGATCCATATGCAGATCATTTAACCATTCACCTTGAGCAATAATACTCTTTTGTTCTGACGACAGCGTCATTTCTCGACGTTTCTTTTTATTGACTTCAAAATCGTTTTTATTTTGTAGATGATTATTAGCAAATTTATTTTCTATATCTTTGTTTACTTCGTAAACTTTCACGTTATTTTTTATATTTATTATTAGAATCAATATTTTCTACGCACGATTCATTTTGAGATTTATCAAACTGCTCAATATTTTTTGATATTAATATGCTTGATAATTCTTTTTAGTTTGTTGAGAATTGCAAATTTTTTTATTCAATTTCTGTGATTGCGTTTTTTCACTTTGACGTTTGGTACGTAAACGAAACGCTTCAGCCTCTTTTGCTCTTATTACTGCTAATGGAAGCACTGTCTGAGGCACGCCATACTTTAAATCTTGAGGAAAGTGCTCAATCTTATTAAATTGAAAAAGGTCTAATAAGTGCGAGCGCATTTTGCTAATGTTGTATCTTACTTTTTCGGGTTTAATATTGAATAATAACGAAGTAGCAAAAGCTATTGCAAAAACCCCACAATCGTTACAGTTTGGTTGTTGTTGCACAGTAGGAAATCTTATAGGCTTTTTATCAAAAGAATAAAATGGAAATAATCGTCTCAAAACTTGTTCATGACGTTTGTGCAACTTCTTTTTATTAGACGAATCAAAAATATATATGTTTTTTTCTATCATAGTAACAACACACCCAATGTCCATTAACATTTAATAGCTCATGTAACTTATACAAATGTAATGAACTAGATTCACAAGTATCTAAATCAAAATCAGAACTATGTAAAATCTGTATATGTTTTTCATTTTCTGACATAGACGGTATTGTATCAGGAATATAAGTTTGCAACGTACTAACGGGTTTATAACTTGAATTACTTTTTAAAAGGTGATTAAAATGCTCCATGTGCATATCTTCTAACCACCCACCTTGAACAATAATACTTTTTTCTTCTGACGAGAGCATTATTTGTTCTTGTGTTTTTATGGACATTTTTATGTAAAATAATTGTTTATAATAAATAGAACAATTTTGTATTAACGCACAGTTTATTAAGGCGCACAGCAACGTTTTTATATACGCGCACAGCAGCCGTATTTATATAAACGCGCAAAGCAGCCGTTTTATATACGCGCACAGCAGCCGTATTTATATAACGCGCACAGCAGTCGTATTTATATAAACGCGCAAAGCAGCCGTTTTTATGCGCACAGCAACCGTTTTTTTTATATACGCGCACAGCAGCCGTATTTATATAAACGCGCAAAGCAGCCGTTTTTATATACGCGCACAGCAGCCGTATTTATATAAACGCGCACAGCAGCCGTTTTTATATACGCGCACAGCAGCCGTATTTATAAAACACGCAAAGCAGCTGTATTATATATGTATAAAAAAGAAAAAAATAAAAGGAAAAAAAAAGAAAAAGCCTTACCTCTCTTCTCTAAATCAGTAGATAATATAAGATCTATGTGACTAAAATAACACGTAAAAAAGAAATATTACATATAAAGCCTCATCTACAATAGCAGTAGTAGTAAAGTTGTAAGGTCATTGGCCAATATTCATAGTCAAATCTTATTTTAAGATTGTCTCAAGCAATGTCTTAAAATGCTAATACGACTCTGTGATTGGTTGATGACATCTTAAGACAGTACTTAAGATAATTTTAAATATGAAACCCGACTATAAATATTGGAACATAAAAGCTTTATACTCATTGGCTGTCGCAAATTACAACTACCTTACCACTATAGCTATTATAGACGAGGCTTAACATAGCATCTCAAAAGTCTGACCCACCCTCTAAAGCTCGGAAACGGCTTTAAAACATGATGAACACTTGGGCTTGACTTGGGCCGGTATTCATAGGCCGGTACCGGTATTAATAGTCAAATCTTATTTTAAAATCATTTCGAACAATATCTTAACATGCTAATACGGCTCTATAATTGGTTGATGGCATCTTAAGACAATACTTAAGATGATCTTAAATATAATGGCCTGTTCTTTTTCACTGCACTGCTGTACTCGTGCAATAAGTTAGAGTGAGAAAAAATATATGTCTTACTCTAACAGTGCAACAATGCAGCGAAAAAGAACAAGCCACAAGATTCGACTATAGCCAATATTCATAAATGTCTTATTTTTAATTAAAATTGTCTTAAGTACTGCCTTAAGATGTCATCAACCAATCAAAGTATTAGAACGGAATTTATAGACCGATCTTATTCAAGACCCATCTTAAGCACGATCTTGAGACGTCAATGCTGTTATTTCATTGGTTAAGTAAGTCTTAAGTCTGCTCGAAGCTAGACTTAAGACAATTCTTGAATCATAGGACGGAATTCATAGACCGATCTTAAGCTCAAGAATGGTCTTAAGTCTAGCTTCGAGCCGACTTAAGACTTACTTAACCAATGAATGAAATAATAGCATTGACGTCTCAAGATCGTGCTTAAGATGGGTCTTAAGTAAAATTCGACTATGAATACCGGCCTTAAAATAAGACTCAAATATGAATACCGGGCTATGAATATTGGTCAGGTATTCAATAACGACAAGATTACAAGATCACCTTAATATTTATATACGTCCTCCTGACCTTGGCAACATCAAAGTCAAAATCATATTTTTTCCATTATTAATATCCTATCTACAATTTCATCTGAAACATTTTTCCATATCTAAATCTAAAGCCATTTCCGAGACTTAGGAAATAAGTTAGTAGAGACGCTCTGTTTAAAAATAAAATATTAATTTTTTTCCAGTTTACACTATTTTAATTATAACATAATATAAAAATCAAATAAAGGCAAACGAGCATTGAGAACGCAGTACTTATATCCATAAATATACTTATATTTTCATAATAACTCTTCAAAATTGACGAATTAGCTTTTTAATACAAAAGGTTCTATATTTCTAAAAAAATATTATTGCTTTTCACATTTTTACTCCTTCAGAAATACAGAATCGACCACCTAAATCTATATTTAAATCCAAAAGTTTGATTATTTCAATCAGTAGTAGAACAAAAATATACATTGCAACGAATATGCTCAGATCATAAAATGTTAACATATTTAATTGTAAAAGCATTGTTAAAATTCGGATTGTCAGAATAAGTATAAACGTGTCAAAACCTATAAAAAATAACATAACCGTGTTTCACTTTTAATCGCGCCGCTTGCTTTTATCTAATTTTGTAAAATTCCAAGAGTCTATTTTAAAAATAGTTATACATTTATTTTGATACTTACTAAAATATTATTTTCAATACTTTCTTCTCACCTTTGATTTAATAATAATCAAATTATATTGATAATCTGTATCAATAATAAAGACAAACCGCGGCCATAAACAATCTGTCAACAATAAAGACATCATCCAAACGGCTATAAAATTTCTAAAGCTGTGTTCGCAAACGCTAGAAATAAAAACCTTTGATTGGTTAATTCTCTTATGCGTTATACATTAGGCTAACATTTCATGTATCGTACGACAAGTTAATTAGACTTTTCAATTGGCGATAAGATAGAGCATTTCTAGAAACTCGGAAATCTCTCTAATCTATGACCAATCGAAAACGTCCAATCAGTTGGTCGTACAACACATGAAATATTAGCTTTATGCGTTATGAAAAAATCTGTGCCGGGCCCCAGAAAGTGAAAAGATGGCGGTTAATGAAGACGTAATGTAAGTACATCATATTGTTAATATTACAAATATTTAAGAAATATACACATTCTTAGATATCTATACTAAACTAAAGAATAAATTTATTTTCAGAATGATGGAGACGGACTTGTCCGGAGACGAGATAATTGCACATGCAGCTTCTGAAATAGAGAAGCTGCATGTGTGCAACAAACGACGAATATGCCGCCAACGGCGGCGGCGGTGGCAGGACCCTCGGCATTGGCTCCGCCACCACCACCACCACCGCCGCCGACGGCGCCGACGACGTCGGCCCCACTACCTCTACCATCGCCGCCGTCGACATCGGCCCCACCATCGTCGCAGTCGCCGTCGACATCGGCCCTACCACCACGACACCCACCGCCGCCGACCTTACTATCAACATACCGTTACCGCCGCCGCCACCGCCGATGGCGACGGCGACGGCGACGGCGGCGGCGGCGGCGCGGCGGCAGCGGCGGCGTCAGCCCCACCGATGTGGTGGGCCCCATGGATATGGCCGTGGGGAATTATGTCACCGTCGACATCGGCCCCACTATCATCGCCGCCGTCGACATCGGCCCCACTACCATCGCCGCCGTCGACATCGGCCCCACCACCACATCAGCATTGTTGCCACAGCAATATACAAGACGTAAGTAACCAAGACCTTGCAGTGGTTTTTTCGCCTCTTTTTAATTAAATTGATAAAAATATTAATATTTTATTAATGTTTTATTTTTTCTTTTTTACAGCTCCTCGCTGGCAACGTGGAAATAAAAAATTTAAAAAAAGAGGCGGCGGGCAAAACCGCGGGAGAGCGGGAGAGGCCGTGGGAGAGGCCGTGGGAGAGGCCAAAACATATATATTACGTACCAATAAAAAGTAAGTAAATAAGTAATAGAAAAAACAATATGAGGCTTGTTCTTCGTCGCTGCACTGCTGTCTGGTGCAATAAGTTAGAATGAGAAAAAATATTTGTCTTATTCTAACTTACTGCACCGGTGCAGCAGTGCAGCGACAAAAAACAGGCCTATAGAAACAACACGTCACAATAAACGTGTATAAAATAATAATATTTTGTTTCGTTTCAGAGCACCTGTCCTGGGACAAAAACTCGCGCGCGTACAGTTGGCCGTGCCTCTTGATATATTTTAATTAACTGTATTTTAACTTTTTTAAATAAATATTAAGCATTCACATAAACACATCACTGTGCAGTTTTGAATTCACGTGGCCCGCATTTTCCTTTCCATAAGTATATAGGGAACAAGAATAGCTATTGCGGCTACTCCAGTCCACAGGTCTGGCGCAAGGAGATGGATCTGAGTGTGCCATGTGCAACCTGGAGATACGCTTACTGGAGGGTGAGATTAGTATTAATAATTTGCAACATCAGTGAACGCGAGTCAAAAAATTTTGATCTATTCGTGCATCCATGTGGGAGGAGTATTTTCATGGAGCATTGCAAGTAAGCTATCGAGAGCAGGTATACCTTGAAAGTCTTCTGTGAAGGGCAGATCAGACCTTTGAAGAACAGCAGTTGCGGTACAATATTATATTTAGACAGCATACAGTTTTACAACCTAACTTAAAGAATACTGTCAAATGCGTTGCCTCAGCTATTTAGTATCATATTAAGAATAGAACCTCGCAGCAATAGATCAATATATTTGATAAGAAACTGCACTCATTAACAATAATATATCACTTCTGTAAATCAGTGATCATAGTATGAATCTATTTCTACCTTTATTTCTGTATATATCTACTATATAATTTTTTTCACTTTCTTTTATTTAAAATTCTACAGTCTTAAATTCGATCCCCAGCTGTTCAACGTTGAATGATGGTACAGATTTAACTATGTAAGTACTTATATAGTCAAACATATCTATGCTTAAAACAGTATCTAACAGTATAAATCTATCTTTCAGAAAGGTGGTGTTTCTGATGATTATGATAAACTTAATTCAGAGCATAAGCCAATATTCTAAAAACATTGTTTAACCACTTAGCTCACCACTGACTATGCTATTATAACGTTATACTTTGAACACTTACTTATGTAGAAAGAAGATGCTGTAGATGCTGCAATTTAATATAAATCTTTCTTCCAGTGTATATACCAAATTACTTATTACTCTCAAATGTAATTTTTATGATGTAAGAAAATAATAGTTTAAAGTTAATAGCATTGATTGTATTAAGTTAACATAATCTGGAGCATAAGCAGATGTATAAATTTATTAAGACATTGTTGTTTAACGTCGTTTAGCTCACCGCTGACGGTGCCATTATTACTATTATTACAATTATTATTTATTTTACTTATATTATATGCCAAATATTATTTCTTGTTATCAATATTTACAATAAACTGAATGAAAAGTGAAATGAGATACAGTAGAAACAACAAAATCTATAGAAAGTGATATTTGACATATGAGTAAAATAAATAATAATGTAATAATACTAATGTTGTAATGGCACCGTCAGCGGTGAGCTAAGCAGCGTTAAACAACAATGTCTGAATAAATTTATATATCTGCTTATGCTCTGGATTATGTTAACTAACTTTAAACTAAAGAATTTTCATTATCATTATTTTCTTAAATCATATAAATTACATTTGAGAGTAAGTAAAATTTGGCATATACACTGGAAGGAACATTTATATTAATTGCAGCATCTACAGCATCTTCTTTCTGCATAAGTAAGTGTTCAAAGTAAACCAACGTTATAATAACACAGTCAGTAGTGAGCTAAGCGGCGTTAAACAATATTCTTAGAAATTTATATATCTGCTTATGCTCCGGATTAAGTTTGTCATAACATCAAAAACACCATCTCTCTGAAAGATAAATTTATACTGTTAGATACTGTTTTTAAGCACATATATCTTTGATTACAGAGTTAAAGATAGATACTATTTTTAAGCACTGCATGATGTATGGAAATTTTTTTATCTGTATCATCATCAATCGTTAAACAGCTGAAATCTTAGGATCAAACTTATTAAGACTATGGAATTTTAAATAAAGAAAAGTGAAAAAAAATTTCATAGTAGATATATACAGAAATAAAGGTAAAAATAGATTCACACTATGATCACTGATTTACAGAAGTAATATATTATCGTTAATGAGTGCAGTTTCTTATCAAATATATTGATCTATCGCTGCGAGGTTCTATTCTTAATATAATACTAAATAGCTGAGGCAATGCACGGTTTTTCAACGCACTTTGATGAGGCACGGTATTCTTTAAGTTAGGTTGTAAAACTGTATACTGTCCAAGTATAATATTGTACCACAACTGCTGTTCTTCTTCAAAGGTCTTATCTTCCCTTCACAGAGGACTTTCAGGGTACACCTGCTCTCGATAGCTTACTTGGAATGCTTCATGAAAACTCCTGGTACATAGATGCACCAACAAATCAAAGTCCTTGCGTTCACTGATATGATTGCAAATTATTAATATTAATCCCACTCTCCAGTAAGTGCATCTCCAGATTGCACATGGCACACTTAGACCCATTTCCTTGCACCCGACCTGTGGACTGGAGTAGATGCAACAGCTATTCTTGTTCCATATATTATTTTGCATATGGAAAGAAGAATGCAGGCCACGTGAATTTGAAACTGCACAGTGATGTTTGCGTGAAAGCAGTACGTTTTGAGTTAAATAGCTTGGGCATCAGAGTACTGGGTACTACTTTTGCTTGCCAACATTATCCTCTTTTTTTTTATAAATCACGATTTTGACTGCTTATCCATGGTAGTATACCCTTAGAGCGAGACACTTTTTTTTGTCTTTTTTTAATTTAATCAATGGTAGGACGTATAAACTTAGCGCGAGGCACTTCTTCCTCTCTTTCTTTTAAAACTAAAATAAAAACATAACACAAAGAATCAATCTTATTTCGGATATTTATTTCATAAAAAATGAAAATTTTGTGTAACTTATCTGATAATTTTCAAATTAGGCATAGCCATATTTTCTTCCATGATGTAATCTACGATGTAATATAAAAAATATGCATAAAACTAAATGATGCATAATAATAATAAAAATTAACTCGTCATTAACCTCGCGCATGTCAACAAGACACTAACCTCGAACTGTCACATGATTAACCTCATTACCTCAATACACGAATATACGGACGGCGCGCCGATCGCCAATCGCGATACAGATGGTTTGTTCTTTTTCACTGCACTGCTGCACTGGTGCAGTAAGTTAGAACACTAGTGTAGCAATATAGCTAAAAGGAACAAACCTATAGTTACTCGTGGGCCGTGTCAATTCGTAAGCCATCTATCGCGCGGAAAGCAACAGTACAAAATACAAACCGCCGCCATTTGTCCTGGCGGCCGGGCGACGACGATAATGACTACGACGTTTCTTAAACAGATTTACTCTTGAGCGAAAAACTTTAATCGCAATATCTTCGCTCGTAAGTTACGTAGCGGAAAAATAAAAATACTTTCATTATATAAATCGGATCCAAGCTATCCATTAAACTTATTTAGAAATCAATCGATTCAGCCGTTATTGAAAATCCGATAATTACAGAAAATCGCAAACGGCGTCTCGCGTAAAAGAAGCAGCGGTGGTGCCTCGCTGCGCGTACAATTGGCGCGAGGCACTACCGTGCCTCTT